>NC_064853.1:90438740-90721240 GCF_024139225.1 Suncus etruscus | reverse complement strand
ATTATTGCTCTGGTCTCCCAAGATTTCTTCAGTAAGCAAAAGAGACCAGAATATAAAAGTTAAAAATGGCATTTTTTAGATGTTACTAGAAAGCATCTTTCCCAGTATATTTTCCTAAAGAATCTCCTTTATCATCTCCAATACCAAATTTTATCAGTGTTGTGATTATATTGGAACCCTTCCCAAGAGACAGAGTTTGCGTCTGTAAACACATAGAATGAGTCAAAGAACAGATACTCAAATGAATATCATTCAATGACTGACACAACTGGCAACAGATTTTGATTTAGCAGCAATGATACCTTGGACTTGAATTTCAGTGATACCTTGGCTTCTGGAAGTCAAACTCTTTCAGACTATTTGAGTCCCTTGGAAGCATCCATAGCCCTCAGTTATTCAGAATTTTAAATACACAATGTCTTTTGTATAAATTTATTTTGTGAACTTACTTCTTCATACTGAACTGACATAATTTCATATGATAAAATTATTATATAAGAATTTTATTGTAGTTCAGTTTCTTACTAAGTATGTAACTGATAACATTAGTACAGTGAGTAAGGGTACTTGCCTTGCATATGGTAGACCCACGTTTGATCCCCCAGACATCATTTGTTCCCCTGAGCTGAACCATACTGATCTCTGAGCACAGAGCTCGGAGTAAACCCTGAAAAACACTGGGTGTGGCCCAATCAAAACAAAACAAAAGGGTGTGACTAAGTAATTCATTTATTTTCTTTGTGTCTCAGTTTTGTCATTTGTCAATCAGAGGAATTTATTTTACTTACTTCTAGACACTCAGAATGAAATAATCCTAAAAGAATCAATATAGACAAATACCTGAAATATGTCTGAAAGCAGTAAATAGTCAATAAAATATTTAGTATTTTTGTCACTGTTACACTTTTTTGGTAGTAGTAATGCTTTTCATACCAGTATTTGAATATGTGAAAATAAATATTCCAATCACAAATGTGATTTAGATACAATATTCTTCACATATTTATTCTTTAACCATTATTATCCCTTTATCAGCTCAAAATTTATGCATAATATTGATATATATTAATGCCAGTTGTTTTCCTAGAAATTAGCAGTTAAAATAAATTTGTCAATAATGAAAATGCCTTTTTAGTTAAATAGAACAGTGTAAATATTTAACAAAAGCCTAATTTTATAAGTGATCTATAATAATTGCTAAAAGTTAAGTTTAATTTCTTAGAAAATGAGTAAAATATGTATGGTACGTTCCAAAAGGTTATAGTAATAAAAAATCTCTATGTCATTTCCAGTATTTTAAGGGAAGAAGGGGAAAGTTGGGGGTAATATAAAAAAATAAAATACATATATACAGTCAAAAATATAAGAACAGGGCCAAAGCGATAGCACAGTGGGATGGCATTTGCTTTGCACATTGCTGACCCAGGATTGACCTTGGTTCAATCCCTTGCATGCTGTATGGTCCCCCAAGCCAAGAGCAATTTCTGAGCTCATATCCATGAGTGACCCATGAGCTGATGTCCAAAAACAAGCAAAAAAAAAAAAAAGAGTACAAGAACAGGGGTCCAGGGTCATGAACCTCTCAATGGAAGAGGTGTACAACAAATTTCAAGACCAATGCCATAAATTTCAGCGCTATTGTAATCCTATTACCTATATTATAGTATTTTAAGTGACCCAAGGTCATGTTTTATTCTTTATTCTTCATGCTCTAGCAGAAAGAAAGAAAGCCAGGAAACCTTATACAAGAAGTGCTAACCTTGGTGCTGAATTAACAGTATACCAGGTTGGGTGCTTGCCTTGCATGCAGTAGAGCTAGGTTTAGTCCCCAGCACCAAATAGAGTCCCCTGTGTTCTTCAAGAATTATTGTCAAGCACAAAGCCTTGAGTAAGCCTTGAACACAACTGGATGTGGCAAGAAAAGAGAGAAGTATTCCCTCTTGTCTTATCTGGGTCACTTTGAAGCATAGGTTCATCATGGCATGACAAGTGATGGATGACTTCTTTGACATGTATCCAGAACCAAATCTTGATATAGGTCACTAGTATATTAAAGCTTGCTGTGTATGCTTTTATTATTTATTGTTGAGGTGGTCACAACTATACATAGAAATTAAAGCTGAACAGAAATTCCACAAAATTGAAGTGATAATAAATTGATAAAACTGGTTTTTGAGGAAAAAATAATTGAAGTCTATCTGGCACAAACTTGCTTAGGATTGGTTTTGTATAAAGCTGCAGTCTCTCCAGTGGCATCCTCTCCTTTCATGCCTGAGTTACCATACTCAGGGATGCATCACTTTGGTCTTTCCATCTAAGTTGTTAATCACAAAAATAAAGGGCCAGCATGACATGGAACATCTTGCCTCTAAGTTCACCCTTAACTAACAAACTTCTAATCGCAAATTCTTCCAGCCCCCCCCAAATGGTTCCATTCTTGAGCAAACAACTTAATCATATGGCATAATTTACTAATCTTTAAAACAACAGAAAGAATAGTATTTATTTATATATCATTTCACCAGGTCTAGTGCCTCATAATTTAAAAATAATCATGTTGTAACATCTGTAAAATCTTTGATTCAATGTGATGCAATAGTTCTCTGTAATCATTAAATAAGATAATGCATATAAAGCTAGAATGATATAGACTTATGTTGATCCATTTATAGAATATTTTGTGAGCAGTATAGTTATATTCATAAGAGATAATTGTAATGTTTTATACATATTTTCTATTAAATATGTAGCATTTAATGTTTTGTGAGGCTTTGTAATGGAAATTATTTTAAATATATTGTTTAATCACAATTATTAAATTGTGGTGCAAATATATGTAACTTGCCTTTAAAAGAAAAAAGAAAATAGGGGCCAGAGAGATAGCATGGAGGTAAGGCATTTGTTTTTCATGCAGAAGGATGATGGTTCGAATCCAGGCATCCCATATGGTCCCCTGTGCCTGCCAGGGGCAATTTCTGAGCATAGAGCCAAGAGTAACCCCTGAGTGCTGCTGGGTGTGACCCAAAAACAAAACAAAAACAAAAACAAAACAAAACAAAAGAAAGCTAGAATGATGCCAGGGAAAGATGGAATATTCCATTTAACGTCTATGGTTATACTTACATGCAATCATAAAGCTTTCTTCACATTTAAAAAGTCAGTTTTAGGCACCATAAAAATAGTAGCATGTAGTTGACAAGGTTCAATCCTTGGCATTACAAATGGTCCTCCAGACACCAACAAAAATGATTCCTGAGTGCAGAGCTGGAACTAACCACTGAGCATTGCTAGATATGATCCCAAAACAAAAACAAATAAATAAATAAATTGAAGTCAATTTTATAAAAAATGAAAATAAAGAAAAAAGATGTTTGTCTATGCATTTGGCTTTTTTGATGTGGGAAATTGAAGCCATGATGTATGACATTTGATTTATCATTGAGCCACATCCTTGGACCTAAAACACAATTTTGAAGAAAAGGTATTATCCTTTTAAAATTTTTAAGCATTAAAAATTTCAATAAAAGGAGCCAGAACAGTGGCACAAGTCTGCTTTGCCCACTCTAGCCTAGGACAGACTGCGATTCAATCTCCCGGCGTCCTTTATGGTCCCCCAAGCCAGGAGCGATTTCTGAGCACACAGCCAGGAGTAACCCCTGAGCATCACTGGGTGTGGCCCTAAAACAAAACAAAGCAAAAATTTCAATAATAGGGGCCGGAGCGATAGTGCAGCAGTAGGGCAATTGCCTTTCACCCCATCAATCCAGGACGGACCTCAGCTTGATCCCCGGAGTCTGATATGGTCCCCCAAGCCAGGCGCAATTTCTGAGTGCATAGCTAGGAGTAGCCCCTGAGCGTCACCGGGTATGCTCCCCTCCAAAAAAAAAGATATTTTTCAATAATAATTGAGCAAATAAGTACGATTTAATTTATTTGGATCTACAGTTCTTACAAAGGGGAAAGAATGTAAATATGGAAAGCATAAAAGCTACACAGAGGCTCTGGAGAATTAGTGGGTAGGGCACTTGCCTTGCATGTAACTGAACCAGGGTTTATCCCCCTGCATCTCATTTGGTCCCTGGACTGTTCTGAGGAGTAATTTCTGAGCATCACCAAGTGTGGCCCAAAAAAATAAAAACAAAACAAACAGGCAGTCACCATGTATACATCAGGTCAGCTCCACAGACTCCCTTTTTTCTCAAAAGAGATGGAAGTGAACTCATGAAAAATAATGGGTACATGAGTCATGTAGCAGAAAGCTGGCATTGGGTTGCCTAAGCCACACTTGCTCTATACATAACCCAGAAACACAGGTTTGCCTATGGCCCTGCTTCAGCACCCCTCTTCAATTCTCCTTAGAGAAACCAATCTGACAAAATGTCAGATATGCTGGTGTTTGGGCTGATATCATCAGGGTTGTGTGAAGTGAGTAGGCAATCTTCTTTCTTTCAGGATGCTTGACAGCTGAGCAGACAACCTTAAAATCACAGTACCAGTAATAGTGCTTTGATTTTCTGGACAACTTGATTTGTTTGGTGCTGTCATCTCCAAAGGAACAACCAATTTAACATACTAGACAACAATAACAATATCTTAGTAAACCTTCTGCCATTGTATTAATGACTTCATTGGTGAAACAATAATTTTCACAAAAGTGTTTCTCACTGTACTTTTTCTTTTTTTTAATTTTTTCTTCTCTTCCTTTTTTCTTTTTTTCCTATTCTTTATTTTAATAACTTTGCTCTTATTTCTGGAAACAAGTGTATTATGTTAAACTATGCTATATGACGCATTCAACGTAGCTCTGCCTGCATAAAGATCTTAAAACAATGAGTTCATTTAGCATTTATTACACCAAGTGTAATAAATTTTGGCATCTAAATATCATTCTCCAATAAAATAAAACAAAAATTTGAATAAATGACTGATTTATTGGTAGGAGTAGCAATACAAAGCTAGAATGCTATATTATGCAACAAAAAATGACTCAAAATTGACTGGACATATGAAATAACCAAGAAATTGGCTTTAAAGGATTCTTATTATTATAAGCAAAATAAGTCAAAAAGTGAAGGAGAAACTTTCTTAGGGCTGGAGATATAGTACTTGAGGCTGATCTGGATTCTATCCCTGCACTGGTTACAGTTCCTTAAGCCCAGCCAGGAACGATCCCTGAGTAACTAGGCACTGTCACATAAAACAAACAAGCTGAGACATCACTGAGGGGCAGATCCTTATCTTTATATTGAGGTTGCCTGAGTGAATCATGGCTTGCACCATCTGGTGGGCCCTATACTGGCTTTCTGTGCAAATCCTTGCTTCGTTCCTTTAAACAGGAATCTGTTGAACAGCTTTTTTATTTTATTTTTTTTACTGTGTCTACCTTTAACCTCAAAATAAAGGGTCTATTACCCATTACTCAACAAGAAATCAAGAAAGTTCTTAGCTGGGAAGTAACATGTGAAAAAGAGTCACGAAGCTAAAATAAGTATAAATAGGCTGTGACTGTGATCATTTTAGAAATTACTACATTTAATAATATAACATTATTAGATTATAATCCAAAGTATAAAGTAAATATGCATAAGACAATGCTGATTTAAATAATTAATTTAAGAATAAGTATAAAGGGGTCGGAGAGATAGCACAGAGGTAAACCTTTTGCCTTGCATGCAGAAGACCCAGGATGGTTCAAATCCCAGCATCTCATATGGTCCTTCGAGCCTGCCTGGAGCAATTTCTGAGTGCAGAGCCAGGAATAACCCCTGAGTACCGCTGGATATGACCCTCCCAAAAAAAAAAAAAAAACTAAACCCAAAAAAGAATAAGACAAATAAAAATAATAATAAAAGAATAAATGTTTCTTACAAGCAATTCTAAACCTGGCCAAAAAATAGTAGAGAAATTAAAGTGCTTGACTTATCAACCCCAGTTAGATAGCTTGTACCACATATGGTCTTCTGGTCATCACCAGAAATTACTTCAGAGCATAGAGCCAGGAGTAAGTCCTGAGCACTACCAGGTGTGGTCCAAAAGCCAATTAAAATTAAAAAATAGAAGTGATGTTTAATTTTAATAGTCATGAGTGTTGGCTAACTTCAGAGAAAAGGAGAAAAAGAAAAAATTTAGTAGAGAAACATTGCAAACACTGTGTTAGCCATTGACCAAAGTTGATGTCAATGCTGGTCCAAATTAATGTATTGTGTACCATAATTCAATGCAATGAGAAAATATCAGTAAGTGGTAGTCTCCAAAACCAATAATCTATAACATGAGAAAATACTATATAGAAATTATAGGCACCAGAGAAATAGTACAGTTGGTAGGGCACTTGCTTTGCATGATGTTGACCTGAGTTCGATCTAGCACACCATATGATTCCCCCTACACTGCCAGTAGTAACTCCTGAGCGCAAAGTAGTAGTAAATCATGAGCATTATTAGGTTTGACTCCCCCCCAAAAAAAAACAAAAATAAAAATTAAAGAGTTACATAGCCCAGAGAAATAGTACAAAGGATAGGACACTTGCCTGCTTGTGGCCCACCCATCCAGTTTCAATTCTCAGGACCCCATTTGATTCCCACACCTACCAGAAGTGATCCCTGCACACAGGCCAATAGGAATCCCTGAGTACAACTGTCTGTGGCCCAACATACCAATAAAACAGTTCATTAATCTTTAAAACTGTCAATATTATGACAATAAAAAAGGACTGAGGAACTGTTACTAAACAGAAGACATAAAAAAATAAAAACAAGTAGTGGTACCCTGCACTGGATGTTGGAATATTGGTGGAATGGGAAAACTTGGGAAAGGCAAATAAAATCTCTTCTGCAGGTTCATTTTCTGCTTAATTATTGGGATATTTTATTTCTTTTTTTTTTTTTTTTTTGGTTTTTGGGCCACACCCGTTTGACGCTCAGGGGTTACTCCTGGCACACCCGTTTGACGCTCAGGGGTTACTCCTGGCTATGTGCTCAGAAATCGCCCCTGGCTTGGGGGGACCATATGGGACGCCGGGGGATCGAACCGCGGTCCGTTCCTTGGTAGCGCTTACAAGGCAGACACCTTATCTCCAGCGCCACCTTCCCGGCCCCAAGAAAATGCCTCTCTGTTTCTCATACTTTTTTTTTTTCTGTTTTTTGTTTGTTTGTTTGTTTTTTGGGGCCACACCCAGCGATGCTCAGGGGTTACTCCTGGCTGTCTGCTCAGAAATAGCTCCTGGCAGGCATGGGGGACCATATGGGACACCGGGATTCGAACCAACCACCTTTGGTCCTGGATCGGCTGCTTGCAAGGCAAACGCCGCTGTGCTATCTCTCCGGGCCCTGGGATATTTTATTTCTATTGTATCCTATAATCTATATCTAAAAATAATGTTGTTTTCTTCTTAATAAGATGTAGAAATGTACTTTATTCCCATGCAAAGCTACATCTTTCCTATATTTTGTCCGTAAATCAATTAAACATTTCTAAAAATTCATAACATCACAATAAGTTAAAATAGTACAAAGCACTTGCAAGTTCACGAGTTTGTCAAAATCGAACTGATCATTATGCGTAGATAAGACCAAAGATGCTAACTTACATATAGATAGCATTTTGTAATCTTTTCAAATATATATTTAAAAATGTAGTGATAATTTGCAGAGAAAAATAGTTAAAATTTCCAGCCCATTAGTCAGATAAGAAAACATCATTACAATTCAGGTAATAATAGCAAATTAAAGATAAATTTGGCACCATGCACCAAACATGAACACAATTAACATTTTGAAAAATTATGATCAACTGCACATTTAAAAATACTCATCTTCTATTTCATCTAATACACTGAATTAACAGTAAGTAAAAAGTAATATTCTTACTAAGTCTAAAGACTACACTTAGAAAATCAACTCTATGAATATAGAGTCTTTTTCAATTATACCTTGCTATCTAGAACAAGGTCTGACACATGAAAATAAATGCAGTGTGAATTACTGATAAGCAAATGAACAATTGCTATCACATAGTTTTAGCATCCACATTTGTGTTCTATTCTATTGGCATTGTTATTGGTGGAGTATCTTCCCAGAGTGATCAGGATAATAAAATAAGTTAGTCTCACCATTCTGGGTCCATACTTTCATCTTTACATCACAAAAAAAGTTCTAGAGAATAAAGATAATGGCATAAAACAGTTTTATTTAGGAGCTATTAAATGAGAGAGAAGGGGGCCCGGAGAGATAGCACAGTGGCGTTTGCCTTGCAAGCAGCTGATCCAGGACCAAAGGTGGTTGGTTCGTATCCCGGTGTCCCATATGGTCCCCCGTGCCTGCCAGGAGCTATTTCTGAGCAGACAGCCAGGAGTAACCCCTGAGCACCACCGGGTGTGGCCCAAAAACCAAAAAAAAAAAAAAAAAAAATGAGAGAGAAGGAAGACCTCATAAAGTAAACAGAAAAATTTTTTGAATCTGAGTTGGGAGGCAGCCAGAAAGCAAAAGGGTGGAGGTGCACAGTCAGAGAAGACAAGTCAGAGAAGTGGGTGATTCCAGAATCAAGTACTAAAACGTAAAGAAGAAACTAAATACCCAGTGTTGGAAGGCAGATAACCTCAGAATGAAGTGTTTTGATGATTTATTTGAAGTTGGTCCATCTTGGGCTAAAGGTCTTTAATAGAAAGCTATCAAAGAAGACTTTACACTCTGGTGGTCTTTCCAGGCATAGAAGACCTAGTTTTTATCACAAGCAGGCAATAAAATATTCTTTATAAAATAGGAGCAATAGTACAGTGGTCAGGGTACTCACTTTGTTCCAGATCCAGGTTTGCTCTCCAGTATCCCCTAGTGTCCCCTGCCAAGAATGATCTCTGAGGACAGGAATAGATGACTGCAGCCCAAAATAAAACAATATTTTTTTTCTCATCAAACATTTCTTGATTTTTATAACTTTATTAAATGTACTGTTAAGGGTTCCTTACCTGCCTAACTACCTCTGCATTAAAGTTACTGCTTTGGGGCCAGAGAGATAGCCTGGAGGTAGGGTGTTTGCCTTGCATGCAGAAGGACAGTGATTCGAATCCAGGCATCCCATATGGTCCCCCGAGCCTGCCAGAGTGATTTCTGAGTGTAGAGCAAGGAGTAACCCCTGAGTGCTGCTGGGTGTGACCCAAAATCAAAAATAAATAAATAAATAAATAAATAAATAAATAAATAAATAAATAAATAAATAAATAAATAAATAAAGTTAAGGCTTTAATTACTAAAAGCTAAAAAGGAAAATCTAAGAATAGATTGCAGAAGCTACTAATATGCTCAATTTACACTTAATTTAGGTCAAATTATGACCCAGTTTACTATAAAAAAAAAAAAGAAAATTGTCTAAACATTTGTACCATGACACATCACTTTTAAGTAGATAGGCTAAATTAAAAGAAACTTGTTACAATAGTCAAGATCAAATGCAATTTTGAGGCCAAAGAGATAGCATGGAAGAAAGGTGTTTGCCTTGCATGCAGAAGGACAGTGGTATGAATCCCAGCATCCCAGCCTGCCAGGAACGATTTCTGGATTTCTGACCATAGAGCGCTGACGGGTATGACCCAAACACCAAAAAAAAAAAAAAAAAAAAAAAAATCAAAGGCAACTTTAAATAGTTGGTTTGATTTAGCAAAATATACACATGAATTTAATAAATTTAAACTTTTGGCTTTATTTCTGGTTTGTTTGTTTTTTTTTACAAATTCCTTTTAGTTTTGTAGGCAGTAAAGAATAAGAAACATACAGCTAAGTTTATGTTCTAAATGCTTAGACTGTTTACAATAAATAATTTAAATGAATATCAGGAATCCAAATTGTTATTACCTAAAAATTCTTCTCAAGTTATCTAAATGTTAAAGCCCACCTCGTAGCAAACATGTGGGTCAATTCAAAAGTTAGGAATTCATGACAGTCTCATTCTTTCACTTTTCTTTTGTTTTTGATATAGGGCCTCTCATGCAATTCAGGGACCACTCCTAGTTATACTCAGGAGAGCTTGTGTTTCTAGGGATTGAACCCAAATTTTTTCATGAATCTATATACCATATTTTTCATACCAAAACACACAATTCTATTCCCCAAAAGATGGGGGGGGGGAATGTCTGTGTGCCTTATGGAGTGAATGCTAAGTGGAGCTCAAGCCTGAGTGCAGGGGAAAAAGCATTAGTGAAAGAAAAAAAAAAGCATTAGCGAAAAAGCATTTAAAAATTTTTTTAATTTTCTGATGTAAAAAATAATTAAGTAAATGTGTTTAACCAGCTGTGAACTGACTTATTATAAATATATTTAGACCTCATAGGCTGGTTGCTCCCAGACACCATCTCCTGAATTCTCTTGTGTTCCTCGTCCAAAAACTATGTGCATCTTATAGTCAGGTGCATCTTATAGAGCAAAAAATACAGTACTTTATACCATGATGCTATCTCCCTAATCCCTCAAATCAGTTTCTTAAAACTCTAACAGTATTTTAATACCACTATGACTTCATTTTTATTCCTAAAAGTAGGATCTAGTTAAAAGGTATTAAACAGAATAATTTTATGAGTCATAAAATTCAAGAATCAATGTTTAGGAAAAACATCCTGTCCAACCCCTCATTTTACAAATGAGAAAGCATAGAGGCATTGCTGAAGGTCACTCCATAAGTCATGGTATGAGATGGCTGAGACTTAGATCTAATCACTGCATCCACCAAAAAAAAATTTAAAAAAATGCCAAGCAATGTAAAACTACCTCTTAATGATAATGATGCTTTAACTCAACAGCCTATTGTTCTTAAATTGATTCCTGGGCACTGTTCTTGTTACATTCTTTAAATACAAAGAAAAGCTACAACTGTTCTGGATTTATACAATCAGATTTGAGGACTGACATTATTGTAATTGCTTGGTCCTTGAGTCAACTGGCAGATCATCAACCATTAAAATCAAAAGCATGTAAAGAAGCAGAAAGATTTTGGCAATGTATAAATGCACTAAGGACTGAAAGTCCAATTTGAACCCATCAACCTTAGCAGCTTTCCTTTAAGAGAGTACAAACTAGCCATAGTGGCCATGAAAATTAAAACTGTGCCCAAAATGAATGAGAGATGCTGCAAATAGGAGGGTTTGAGGAGAGAATAATAAACAGTTGAAGTCTACATGCACCAATCAGCCTTTTAAAATACATTTGGGAGTCCATGTAATAGATGATGCATTGGAATGAATAATAGACCAAATTTATTTTATTGAAACCACTGTGATCTACAAATCCCTTCATAGTTGAATTTTAGATATATAGTGAGTCAGGGTCATTCCCTCCACCAGTGTTAAGCTCCCTCCACCAATGAATCCAGAGTGCATCCTGTACCATAACCCTTTGCTCCCTATCCTGCCAATAAAACAAGCAATTTAAGGTTAGATTGTTAATGTTTAGGTCTCTTGATTCTTTTCTAAGAGGATTTTAAAGAATAAAGTTCTTTTTCTTATCCTATGCTTTGACCAACTAGTATGATAGTGCACAATTTATGTTTAAATGTGAATTTCAAAAATAGGGGCTGGAGAGATAGCATGGAGGTAAGGTGTTTGCCTTTCATGCAGAAGGATGGTGGTTCAAATCCTGGCATCCCATATGGTCCCCTGTGCCTGCCAGGGGCGATTTCTGAGCATAGAACTAGAAGTAACCCCTGAGCGTTGTCAGGTGTGACCCAAAAACCAAAAATAAATAATTATGATTTCCAAGTAGCAGTTGGTTATTCTGTTAGAAACACAAAAGGAAGATTCTGCTAGTTTGCTTAAAAGGTTTGGGCAAACAAATAGCAATTACATACCAGTTACATCTTTAAAAAGTGTATTGAAAATTGTGGACTTCTTTCCAAAAAAAATTCTAATTCATCTAATATAATCAAGGTTCCTATTAGAACTGGAGCAGGAAAAAGGAATTGGGGTTGGAAAAGTAGCAATGATCTCAGAGTAAAATAGAGATGTAATTCAAAAAAAAAGTCACTCTGTCACTAGTCCTAAAGTAGTCTAAAAAAGCATAAAGTAGCCCCAAAGCCAGCTTTTTAGACACAGGAACAGAGACCAATAAGACTAATAGGTACCAACACTGACTCAGAGAAGTCAGAATCCCAGAAGAACATGAGGGTGTTGGGACCAGAGTGATAGTTCAGAAAGTAGGGCATTTGTCTTGAATGCTACCAACATGGATTCATCCACAGTATCCCAAAGGGTTCTCCAAGTACTACCAGGAGTAAGCCCTGTGCAGAGTCCACCATTGTCAAACAACCAACAACAACAAAAAAGAAGATGCACCACAAAAAGTTCAAAGTTCTTCCTCTTGACAATACTAAAAGACTTTTACTAACATAAAAGGCAGTTTGGTGGCCACCTATACACTAACTTTGCAAAGGCAAGCAGGATAATTATTCATTCTTGGGGTGACCTGCCTGCATTTCAATTTCGAATGTAATTTGCTTGATTTTAGAAGGTACTCTTGGGTTTCTCTTCCCTATGAACTAACCCATGTTCTCTCTTGAACATGTTACTGTCTCTTTTCTTATCTCCTCATAATTTTGAAAGTAATACTGTCTTATGGCATGATCAGTATCCTTCTGAAATTCTTTTCTGAAAGAGAAGGCAACAGAACTGAAAAGAGCCTAGTCAAAGATTAAGACTAATTTTCCTTTTTCTGCAAAGAGAAATTCCTCACTCCTGCCTGTGCTTCATGGCTCCTCCCAAGAAACCGGTTGGTGAGGATTAGTTTCTGTAACAAATAAATCAAGTGGGACTCAGGTATAGTCTGAAGTCTGCTAATTAAGCTGGTGAGATGCAAGCATTCATGCAGTAAAGGTGGGCATGTCCAACTTTATCAGTTCTGACCTTCCCAGGTATTTCCCAGAGAAAAGATTTCCTTCTAGCTGCTACTACCTCTCTTTTCCCCAGTTCACATAAGTTAGCTGCAACATTATAAGAATTCTCTGGTTTCTTCCAGAGTTGTTCTACAGACTTACAGAATATAGGTTTTGACCCATCTCCACAAAGAATCCTCTCCAGAAATAATTTGGCCATTAAAAATCACTTATTATGTCCTTTGCCAAGAATCTCAAGCCGGTACTTATAGTTATGATGTGCTCTGAATATGTTCTAAATTTATTGAAATGTCAGAGTATCAATTTTTCTATCCAATTTCAGAATTATGAATACAAATTATGGCTAGGAATTAAAATTTCCATGAGTTAGCAAAAAGTAAGAAACTATAAATCAAGAAAGACCTCTTAGGGGCTTCTAAACCTTTAAAACAGGTCTAGAATCTGACACTAAAAAGGAATTTCTCATTTATATAGTGTAGAAATTAGTTTCTTTTTTATTTTTTTTCTCATTTTTTGGTTTTGGCTTTTCTGGATGCATGCAGTAATGTTCAGGAGTTATTTCCAGTTTAGTGCACAGGAGGATTTTCTCCCAACAGCGCACAGTGGATCATATTGTTCCAGGAATCAAACCCAAGTCTCCATCATATAAAGCTTGTTTTCCATCAATTGAACTGTTTCTTCAGACCAGAAGCTAGTTTTTTTTTAAAAAAAATAAAAGCAGTGGGGCCCGGAGAGATAGCACAGCGGCGTTTGCCTTGCAAGCGGCCGATCCAGGACCAAAGGTGGTTGGTTCGAATCCCGGTGTCCCATATGGTCCCCCCGTGCCTGCCAGGAGCTATTTCTGAGCAGAAAGCCAGGAGTAACCCCTGAACACTGCCAGGTATGGCCCAAAAACCAAAAATAAATAAATAAATAAATAAATAAATAAATAAATAAATAAATAAAGCAGTGGACATAGAGGTAGACTGTTGAAATGTATTTTGTGACTGTGTGCTAGAGAGTTCAGGAATTGTTCAGTGGAGTACCAATACTAGAGCATAAAGCTGTAAGTTCTATCTCAGATATGTCACATGTGTCAAAAAGAATCATGGCAGCACTGTAGTCTGGATCTGGCAGCAATATTATGTGTGATCCCTGATACCAAAAGCAATTTCCAATCACAATACACAAAACTGTGTGAGCACTACAACTTTTTTTTAAAAAGGTTATGTGTTGCAACAAGAAATAGCAAACCCTGCGAAGCACCTGGGTGAGCTCACAGCTATAGATAAGAACCAGAATGTGCATATGCACCACAATTAAAGTGGGACAATTATCGTTAGTATGCAAACATCTCAACTCAAGAAATGTGGCCTCTTGAGGAACAGAGAGATAGCATAGCAGGTAAGGCACTTGCCTTACACGTGGCCAACCTGAGTTCAAGCTCCCACTCAAAACCTGGTATCCCATACGGTCCCCGGAGCACTGCTAAGACTGCAGAGCCAGGGGTAATCCCTAAGCATAGCCTGTTGTGCCTCCCCTCCCCGAAAAATGTGGCTTCCACAAACACATAGTGGGCACATGAACAAACACTACACCCTGATATACCAATCCTACTGAGCACCAATCACAACCAAAAGTTGTGAGTACCACAACTAGATATGTGTACATAAGTAAACCCTGGTCATTGTAACAATGAAAACCAGAGAAATAATTAATTGATCGACAGAATAATGTATTTCCATTTGAAGGTATTGCACCTTAGTAGCTTTACCATAAGTGCATGTATCTGCTATAGCATGACACTCCTGATAAAATGTGTTCAAAGAAACATTTTGTGTTCACTCAGAACACAAAATGCCAACTAAAAGGAAATTATAATATTTCTAGAACAATTTAATTTATCTCCTTAAAATAACTCCCAAGCATTCTGAATTCCACATTACTAACAACCTCTATTTGTTTTAGTTGAGTAGCTTGGAGGAAACATCTGTAAACTTTAACTTTTGTTATCACTTCTTTGCTTCTGAAGAAGACCAGCAATTAGTTGGAAATACTCAGCTGATTGCGTCCCTATGATAAGCTTTTGTTTTCATTGGCAAGAAAGCAAATCCAAGGAGAGTTCTTGTATACAAGTGTCAGTCATCCCAGAGTAATTCATTTCCTTTGGGAATAAATTTTAGATATTGTCTTTGGGAGCTGATTTGGAGCCTTTTGTTTTTGCTTTTAAATTTTGCTTGCTTGCATAGGACAAACAAGTACAATTCTCCTTGACCTCAGATAGTCATGAGACCAAGAAGATGTGGTTATGTATTGAATTGTGTCCCCTTTCTATTCTTATAATGAATCTTACTCCTAGTGTAAAGAGAGGGTCTTTAAAGAGGTAATTAAGAGTAAAATGAGGACATCGGAGTGGGAATCACATACACTGAAATTCACATCCTTCTAAGTAGAGGAATAAAATTCAGTACTGAGGAAAATACACACTGTGCTGTGTTACCATATTGGCTATCAATAGAGAGACCTCAAGAAAAAAACTTTCTGACACTCAGATTGTAAATTTCTATGACATTTCATTATGGCAGTACTAGAAGACAAATAGAGATGTCAAATACACAATATTATTTTCTCTACCAGATGGAGTCGGAAATATTACTTTACATACTCCTCTTAAATTATTTCAAAAGCAAAATTTTTAAGTTCAAGCATGTGATATTTGAAAAGTGAAAACCAGATAGTAACATAATTTTAGCGACTCTATGTGTGAGGGAGGGACGTTAGGAGCACATCTGGACCCAAACCTGGGAACAACCCAAAATTTCAAGAACAGATGAATGGATAAAGAAACAATGGTACAGATACACAATGGAATATTAATCGGTTGCTTGCCACTATGTGTATGGATCAGAGGGAATCGTGTTAAATGAAGTTAGTCAGAGGGAGAGAAATCAACATAGAATGATCTCTGGCATAGGTGGGATACAAAGAAGCACAGTTAAAAAAAAAAGCATAGTTGGGAAGAACAAATGCCAAAAAAGATAAAAACAAGAAAAAAGAAAAATAGCCTTCAGTAGAAAACTTATTACTTTAAAGCATGCAAGGAGGCTGGGTGTAAGGCAGTGAATACAACAGAGAAGAGATCATTACAACAATAGTAGGAGGAGTCACTTTGGAGGAAGGGGTTCTGAAAGGTAGTTAAGCATGAAACCCTATCAGTAATAGTAATGTAAGCCACAGCACCTAAAATATATCATTAAAGTTCCCTTCATAGAAGCAAGCTAGGAGTTTGGGAAGGGAGAGCATTGGGGACATTGGTGTAAGGCAGTAAACACTGGTGAAGAGATTGATGCTGAAACATTGTATGCTTGAAACCGAAACATGAATAACTTTGCAATTAGCAGTGTCTAAAAGTTCTTTTTTTAATTTTAAGGGGCCAGAGATAATGTGCAGAAGGTAGGGTGCTTGCCTTACATACATTCAACTGTGGTTCAATTCTGGGCATTTTATAGGATCCCCTGAGCACTGTCGGAGTAATTTCTGAATGCAGAGCCATGAGTAATCCCTAAGCATCACCAGGTATGACACAAAAACAAACGAGCAAAAATCTTTTAAGGCAAAGATGCATATCATAGTACCTAGAATAGACAGTAGAAAAATAATGCAATTTAAAAGCCAACAAACTAATTTAATTTTAATTATAAAGTTTTTAGTTTATCCAAAAAAGGCAGGAATAAAAATAACAGAAATTTAAAAAGTACAGTAAATAAATTTAAAATAGAAGATCTAAGTCTAATCAATTACAGTTGCATGGATGAATGTTAATGAATAAACATGCTTACTAAAAGCCAAATATTGTCAAAGGAAACAAGAGATGCTCTATAAATATTCAGAAATATATTGAAAGTAAATAAATTAACTATATTCTTTAACATATACATATACACCCTAAAACATTAACCAAAGGAATGTTGCAGTGAATATCTTAATATACAATATATTGAACTATATATATATATATATATATATATATATATATATATGTTAGACATAAAAGAAATTTTTGGAAAGACAAAGGTCATAGATGTGTCTGAACCTAAGGGCTTCAAATATAAAATAATGAAATGATAAGATCAAGGGAGAAACCAATTTCACAGTCATACTTGGAAATTGACACACATTCCTCAGGAAATGATAAAACCACCAAGAAGAAACTTCAGTAGAGACACAATTGTGTTATTCAATTTCATGTAAATTAATATATTTTTCTGTATTTTTTGCTTTTATTAAAACATCATGATTACAAAGTTGTTCATTATTGGGTTTCAGTCTTACAATGTACACCACCCCTCACCATTGAACATTTCCCAAAACCAATGTTCCCAGTTTCTCTCCCCCCATAATGCATCACATGCCTCTGGGGCAGACATATTTTACTTCTCTCTCTCTCTCTCTTTCTCTCTCTCTCTCTCTCTCTCTCTCTCTCTCTCTCTCACATACACACACACGCACACACATCCTTTTTTTTCTTTTAGACACTGTGGTTTGCACTGTAGTTAAAGAAGGGGTACATACCATACACATCACTTTATCTCTGGTCAACACTCAGTTCTTGTCCAGAATTATTTTTTTCTAACATAAAAGAAAAACTATAATTCCAACTGTCATTGTTATAGTGGTCCTTTCTCTACCCTAATTACACCTCTCCACTAGTTGTTACAAGCTTCCCTGCCATGTCCTCCAAGCCCTCAAATTTATTATATCTGGATATTAGTTAATATATTTTTATTACCAAACAGCTACATGATATACTTACTTTTCAGGCTCATATGCTAGTTTATCAAGTTAAACCACATTCTAATAAAAAGTTGTGTCAGGGCCAGTATGATAAGACAGTGGGTAGACCACTTGCTTTAAACATAGCATACCCTGGTTCAATCCCTGCATCCCTGAATCATGAAGAGTGGTCCCTAAGTGGAGAACTAGGAGTAAGTTCTGAGAAACACCCAGTATGACCCAACACCTCCCCCCCCACTTTTAAAAAAAGCTGTGTCAATAACTTTTAAAGAATTAAAATAATAAAATATCTTTCTAAGCTGCTGGATAGAGAGTACAAAAACTTGTAGGGCATTTGCCTTGAACACAGCAAACAAGATTTCAATCCCAGGCTCCCTTATGATATTCCACCACTGATGAAAGAGCCAGGTGTTAGCCATGAACATCACTGGGTTTTGTTAAAAACAAACAAAACAAACAAACAATAAAAACCAAAAAAACAGAGCCAGAGCAACAGTACATTAAGCAGGTAAGGTTTTTTTTTTTTTTTTGGGGGGGGGGAGGGTGGTTTTTTTGTTTGTTTGTTTGTTTTAATTGCCACTTAGGCATTGCCAAGAGTAATTTCTGAGTGTAGAACCAGGAGGAATCTTTGAGCATCGCCAGGTGTGGCAAAAAAAAAAAAAAAAAAGGCAACTATAAGGGGCCGAAGTGGTGGCACAGTGGTAGGGAGTTTGCCTTGAACTTGGCTAACGTAGGACTGACTGTGGTTCGATCTGCTGGTGTCCCATATGGTCTCCCAAGCCAGGAGCAATTTCTGAGCACATAATCAGAGTAACCCCTGAGTGTCACCAGGTGTGGCCCAAAAACAAGCAAACAAAAAAGCAAATATCTACATATATATTTTTTTCTGAGCAACAAAATCAAAAGAGATAATAAAAAGACTACACCCATATGTAGAATATCTGTTACGTATTTATAAATAATACAACATTATATAAATGAAGTAATCATTATTTTTCTTATATTTGAAACAGTGATAATAAAAATGTGTCAATTCTTTTTGAAAAATGGGCTCTTTTTTAATATAAATATTTGGAGCTATATAGAACAAATAGAATTTTTTCTAATGTAAATGGTTTAAACTATATATTTGAAAAAGAAAAAAAAAAGGCCTAATTTCAATAGTTCTTTAAAATCTAAAAAAAAAATGAAGATAACATGAACCCAAATTGGGTAGAGAAAGAAAATACTATAGACATGAACATAAATAATCAGTCAATAAGAAAAATTTTAGTCATGGTGCCAGAGAATAGTACAGTGAGTAGGATGTTTGCTTTACATGAGGCTTACTCTAATTAAATCCCTGATATTCCATATGATGTTCCAAGCACAGCCAGGAAATACTTCTTGAGCATTATCAGGTGTAGTTCAAAACCAAAACAAACATCCAACTTCCAAAGTTTTTTTTGATTGAATAATTTCTACTCATGGTATAATTTTTTTTCATGTCAAGAGTAAGAAATAATTAGTCATGGAAATTTTCTTACAAAAATAATAAATGCAATAAAAGCATTCATCAAAATTAACCATGTGTTTATATATATTGTTGGGCTGGAAAAAATAGTACATTAGGTCAAGTGCTTGCCATGCACACAGAAGTCATGGGTTCTACCCTTAGCAGCCCAAATGGTCCTCTGAGCAACCTCAGAAATGATTCCTGAGTGCAGATTCCAGGAATAACTCCTGAACACTACCATGTTTTCCCCAAAATCAAAAAAAAAAAAACTAAAAAGAATCTTTCAAAATAAAAAACATGAATCCCAAACTTATAGATTCATGAAAAGAAATAATTCCTCATCTAAGGGAAATTTTAAAACCACATGTAATTATATTATATTAAAATATATGGTCAAGAGCTAGAGGATTTGTCATGCATGCAGTCAACCAAGGTTTGATCTCTAATATCCCATATGATTCCCCAGGTTCACATAAAGTGATTTCTGAGTGTAGAGCTGGAAGCAAACCCTGAGCATAGGTAATGGTAAAGGAAGGAAGGAAGGAAGGAAGGAAGGAAGGAAGGAAGGAAGGAAGGAAGGAAGGAAGGAAGGAAGGAAGGAAGGAAGGAAGGAAGGAAGGAAGGAAGGAAGGAAGGAAGGAAGGAAGGAAGGAAGGAAGGAAGGAGGGAAGGAGGGAAGGAGGGAAGGAGGGAAGGAGGGAAGGAGGGAAGGAGGGAGGGAGGGAGAGAGGGAGGGAGGGAGGGAGAAAGGGGGGAGGGAGGAAGGGAGAAAGGGAGGGAGGGAGAAAGGCAGGAAGGGAGAGAAGGAGGGAGGGAGGAAGGCAGAAAGGGAGGGAGGGAGGAAGGGAGAAAGGGAGAAAGGGAGGGAGGGAGAGAGGGAGGGAGGGAGAAAGGCAGGAAGGGAGGGAGGGAGGGAGGGAGAAAGGCAGGAAGGGAGGGAGGGAGGGAGGGAGGGAGAAAGACAGGGAGGGAGGGAGGGAGGGAGGAAGAGAGGGAGGGATGGAGTAAGTTTTATTTCCCTTTTTCCTTTGTTTTCATTTATTTATTTTAGCTTATAGTTTTAATGGATAATTTTACTGTGAATTAAAATTGCCTTAGTTTATTGGTAGAAGAAAAAAATGGTGGATGGGACCTAGGTGCCAAGTGATCTCAGGTGCATTGGGTGGGAAAAATAGTGGCCAGAAAAAATAGTGGTCAAGCCAAATTCAACTACAATAGAATCAAGAGACCCAAACTACAACAAGCTCTACTCAAAAGGGACCTGTTACACTGGTAGTCCTGGGGTCTAGTAGTGGAAGCATGGGATGCATGTGGGGAACTATGGTGGAGGGAGGTCAACACTGGTGGTGGGAATGGCCCTAATTCACTGTCACTATATGCCTAAAATACAATGAAGGACTTGTAAAATACTATGAAAAATACTTGTAAAAATATGAAAAATACTTGTAAAATACAGTGTAATTCACACTGGTCTCAATAAAAAAATTTTTAATGGCTTTGTCTAAAAACATGTATAAATAGAAATCACAAGATGAAAAATACTTGTAAAATACAGTGTAATTCACACTGGTCTCAATAAAAAAAATTTTTTTAATGGCTTTGTCTAAAAACATGTATAAATAGAAATCACAAGACCAGGCATGTGCTCAGTGGGTAAATTTAACTGAAGGCATTATGTAACCCATAAGAACGGATGGGTATAGGCCCTGCACATCACAAAATAAATAAACACCATCACACCCAAAGTCAGGAAAATAAATAGCCCTTTAAAAAATAGCAAAGGTGCAAAATTATATTAGATTTTAATCATTTGAAGATTCATGCTATACTATAAATAGTAGCCACTAGAAAAATTAGAACATGTAGCCCACAGACCAAAGAAATAGAACTGAAAATCTAGAAACACACAGATAGGGATAGTTAATTTATGACTGAGGCAAAACCATACATGGAGAAAGGAAAGCCTTTTCAACAAAGAATGTTGAAAAATTTTGACAACACATGGAAAAGAAATGAAACCATATCAATAGTTAATACATGCACAATATGTAAAAGACTTGGAAATCAGACCTGAAACTGCATATGACCCAAGTTCAGTACGAGGCATTACAAAATATGCCCAGAACCTGCCAAAAGGGATCCTTTAGAGCAGAGCCAAGAGTAAGTCCTGAGTATTATTGAGTATGGCCTAGAACAACAACAACTAAAACCTGAAACTGACTAGACAGACTTGTTCATGAGGTAAAGCACTTATTACTTTGCAAGTAGTTGACCCCAGTTTGATCCCTGGCACTACATAAGGTCAACTGAGTTATGCTAGGGTCATTTCTGAGTGCAGTACCAGAAATAACCTCCAAGGACAATGTGACAAGGCCATTAACAAACAAAACCAGACCCTGAAACCATTAAATACTTTGAGGAATACACAAGCAATACCTTTCGAGTGTGTTTGGGGGTATACAAGGCATTACCAGGCAAGGGTGTTTGTTTTGCACAAGGTTAGCCCTAGTTTGAACCCCAGCATCCCATATTGGGGTTACTGAGTACAGTGGTTCCTTAAGCACCACTAGGTAATTCCTAAGTGCAGAGCTTAAGCATTGCCTGGTCTAAAAACACACCCCCAAAAGGAAGTACAACAACAACAACAAAATGTTTTACATAGAAAAACAACAAAAATGTTAAAAGGAAATTTACTGACTACAGGAGAAAACACAAGTTAATATCCAAAAATTTCTGCACATCAATATTCATTGCAGCGCTGTTAACAATAGCCAGAATTTGGAAACAACCCAGATGCCCTACAACAGAGGAGTGGGTAAAAAAAACTGTGGTACATAAACACAATGGAATACTTTGCAGCAGACAGGAAAAATGAAGTCATAAAATTTTTCTACACATAGATAAACATGGAAATTATTATGCTGAGTGAAAAAAGTCAAAGGGCAAGAGATAGACACAGAATAGTCTCACTCATCTGTGGGATTTAAGAAAAAAGACATTATTGTAATAACACCCAGAGACAATAGAGATAAGGGCTAGAAGAACTGGTCCACAATATGAAGCATACTGCAAAGAATGGTGAGTGCAGTTAAAGAAATAACTAACAACTATCATGAAAATGCTAATGAGAGGGAGAAATAGAATGTCTCAAATACGAGCAGGGGGGTGGGGAAGGAGGGAGTTGGGGGCATTGGTAGTGGAAATGTTGCACTGATGAAGGGGGGAGCTGTTTCTTTTTATAACTGTAACCCAACTACAAACATGTTTGTAATCATGGTGCTTAAATAAAAATATTTAAAAAATTCAGAGGCCAAGGAATATAGAAATTAAATTGATTGTCTTGCATCCTGCTGACCCTAGTTTCAATTTCTGGCACCACATATTCCATGGTTCTCTGAGCACTGTCATTAATCATTTCTAAATACAGAGCTAGGAATAGCCACTGAGTTTCACCAGATGTGTTCCTTCAGTAAAAAAATAGATGCAATAAAACAATATATTTAACTCCATAAAAGTTTTTTTAGGGGCCAGAGCGATACCTTAGCAGTAGGGTTTTGCCTTGCATGGAATTGACCCAGGATTGACCTGGGTTCGATCCCCAGCGTCCCATATGTTCCTCCAATCCAGGAGTGATTTCTGAGCACGTAGCCAGAGTAACCCCTGAACATCACCGGTTGTGACCCAAAAACAAAAAAAAATGTTTTTTTTTAATGTTTGTATGGAAATATATAGGTAGAGACATACAGAAATGTATAGATAATTCTAATACCCAAGGAATAAAACAAGCATTAAAGAATCCATACTTATATAAATGATAATAATTGAATCAGAAGAAAGTTAATGAGTTACATGATTTTTATAGACTACACAAGAATCAAAGCACAAACTAATCATAAAGCAAAAAATTAGTTTCACTATAGAGAACACACTACCACCTCAAGCAGATATTCAGTGTTAAAATCGCCAAATAATGGGACAAATCACCATCATTAGCCTCTTTCTATGATGCACTGTGGACACATTTACTCTGCAGAATTCCTGCTAAAATTACACACTTTGAATCTATCTAATTAGGAGGAAATATCTGACAAGCTCAAATTGAGGAACATTTCATGGAAATGACTAGTCAATGCTCAAAAATGCCCAGTTATGACAAAAACCTAAGGATGAAGAGACTGAAGATTCATGAAATTAAAGTCAACCTATGAATTAGCTTTGAAACAGAAATTATTTGTCTCTTGATGTACAGACTATTAGTTGAAAAGGGAGCAATGAGGACTTACATGTGGCCAGCTTGATACAAATCCCCAGCACTACATATATCCCAAACAATGCCAGAAATTGATACTGTACACTAGCCAGAAAAAGTCCCTGAACACTACTGGGTTTAACACCAATCTCCTTCCCCACAAAAACAGGAATATTATTTGGATAATGGGTGAAATTTGAATTATATATGTAAATTAAATAATAGAATTACATAAAAAACACAAAAATATAAAGAACTTATATAACTCAGCAACTAAAAACAATAAATAAAAATATGGCAGGAGATCTGTATAACTTTTTTAAGAAACATACAAATAGGAGCCGGAGCAGTGGTGCAGCAGTAGGGCATTTGCCTTGCACAAGGCTGACCTAGGACAGACTTCGGTTCAATCCCCCAGCATCCCACATGGTCCCCCAAGCCAGGAGTGATTTCTAAGTGCTTAGCCAGGATGAGCATCAGTTGCCAGGTGTGGCCCAAAATTTAATAAAAATACAAATAACCAATTGGCACTTTAATATTAGAAAAATAAAAGGCAGAATCACCATATTACTTTATACCATGATAATGATCTAAAACACATGAGGCCAAAATGATCAGGAACAATAAATGTCTGAGGAAAAAAAATAAACCCCAAACACAGATGGTGAGTACAAAACTTGTCCAGATTACCCATAAAAATACACAGAGGTTCTGAGCATGAGCAATGCAACACTGCAACAGGTAAGTTATATATCCATGCAGCCAACCTGGATTTGATTCCTGAAACCCCCGACCCTTCCAGGAGTGATCCTTGAGCACAGAACCAGAAATAAGTTCTGAGTACTGTGGGTATTGCAAAAAAAATTTTTTAATAATATAGAGAGACCTCAAAATCTTAAAAAGAGATGGTCAGGGGTTAGAGCAATAGCACAATGCATAGAAAATTTGTCTTGCATGAGGTTGACCAGGGTTCGATCCACCACATCCCATATGATCAGTCCTCCCAGCACCACTAGAAATGGCCCCTGAGCACAAAGCCAGGAGTATCCCCTTAGCACCACTGGATGTGGCCCAAAAAAGCAAAAACACACAAAGAGGGAGGGGAGAGGGTCAAAAACATAAAACAAAGAAAGAGTGGCCCTAAAAACAAAGAGAGTGCCCCCCAAAAAGAGAAAGAGTGACCCAAAATGATAACAAAAAGAGTAAGAGAGAGAGAGAGAGAGAGAGAGAGAGAGAGAGAGAGAGAGAGAGCTAATAAGGAAGAATAAGGGAAACTCACGTTTTCCTCCTGACACTGGCCTGAAGTTCTGATGAACAAACAAGAAACTATGGCGATAGCACCAGAAGGACTGGAGACAGAGACACACTTTTTTCCAAGAAACCCTTCTGGCCCCTCAATTCTATGATTCTGTCCTTCCAACAGGGGTGCAGAAGCTATGAAACTGTATAGAGCATAGAACAAGGTTGGATTCACTGGCATGATGACCACCTCTCAGTCCTGCTGTTGAAGTGCTGGTGGATGCCAGGTTGGTTCTCATTCTCCATAGTAACAGTCCCTGAGGACAAATTAGCTCCTCTGGCAGAGTTTTACTAGTTGGCAGCCCAGACCCTTAGCAAGACTGCTTCCTCCTGGCAGATGGATGTACCTGGACTTTGCTAGCCCACTCTGCTGTTAGAAAGCAAGCTGTACCTGCAGAGTTCCTAAAGCATAGTCATTCAGCCAGGAGCTCCATTGCCTGCTGAGCAGCCTTTACAGGCCAATGACCAGATAAACTGTTCCCTGCCAGCTGGGAGTTCTATCAGCAGCTTCCTGTAAAATCCACCTCAGCACTGATTCCCAAGCCACCATCCAGGTTTGATTACTTGGCACCGATAACCTTGAAAGCCTACTTGCTACTAAGGTCCACTCATTACAGGCTTCTAGTTCCTAATAGTTCCTTGTGAGGTACTGGATGTAACTCAACGATGAAGAAACTCAACCACACTAGTGGATTCCAAGTCCATCAACCTAGAAAGAGTTGATGCAACAGCTATGCAAGTAACCTGAAGATTCCAAAGCTACCGTCCTAAATGATGTTCGTTGAAATTAAATCATTGGAAAATAATTTCAACAAAGAACAAATGAAAGTTTGACAAAAGTTTAAGTAGAAATCACAGAGCTAATAATTATAAAAGCTGAACTAAACTATAAAATAGAGGCTCAACAATAGAATGGAAAAAGCTGAAAGACAAATCAGCAAACGTTAAGGTAGAGGAGTGGAAATTATAAAAATTAAAGACCAGGAATAAAAAAGAAAGCATTAAAAACAATGTAGATAGAAAAAGCTAATTTAGGGGCTCCAAGAGGGAAGAAGAAGTCATTTTTGAAGAAATAATAGTTATTATTATTCTATTCACTTTAGAGAATTTTAAATCAGGTATTTTAGTAACCAAAGAGAGAGTTCTAGATGCTAAGTGCATGTATTGCTTTTAAGATCCCCAGTTTCAATTCCTGACACTACATGGTCCCATAAATACAGTTTGGGTGACCCCAGAAGACAGAGCAAAGAATAGACCCCCAAACACTACCCTAAGTAAAAATAAATGAAATTAAAAATAAATTTAAAAAGGCAAATATTGTGGAGCCCCCAAATCCTCTTGCACAGAAAGAGTCCAAAGGGATCTATTTAACCGACAAGAGCAGGTCCAATATTAACAGTTAAAGTTAGGAGTTGGAGTGAATAGTACAGCAGGGAAGGATGCTTGCCTCTCACACCAACCTATTTGATCCTCAGAATCTTATAGAGTCAACAAGGACCACTAGGAGTAATATCTGAGTGCTAAATCAGGATTAAGTCCTGAGCATTACAGGATGTGGCCCACAAACAAACCAAAACAAAATCTTATAATTATTAGTGCCCTGAAAACCTCGGGGCCAATTTAAAGGTAGGCTAGCTTGAAGAAAAGTGGAAAACAAGCAATATCCAGAGCTATGACCACCACTTGGGCTCTGCTCTCAACATTAAGCAAAAAATCCTAGAACCTAGATCTCTCCCAAACCAACAGGAGATGGATAGACTCATGTACAACAGGCCACCATTAACACTCTCCCCAAAGGAGAATTCTCTGATTTTTTGTTGTGTCTATGCAAAATAACTAGCCAAGCTTATTAAGATGAAACCATTTGGTAAAGATAGAGAGAAACTATGTTTCAGTAATAATAAATTTTTGTAGAAATCAAATTCTAGATATACTGGGGTGTTAAACTTTCTGGGATTAGGAGGATATAAAGTCTCCCCTCTCAGGCACAAATTGTCAAGCCAAAAGTTCAATATTTAGGATATCTACTTAACCTGGAGGGGTCATTTCTGTCCAAAGAACTTAAGAAAATGATACTCAAACTTACAGCGTCTTAAACTAAAAGCAATTAAGGGACCATTTAGGGATGTTTCAGGCAGGCAGATTGGTAAAATGCTTTTGAGAAATAAAACTGAAGAAGAAATCTCACAGCCCTGAGGTAGCCCAAAGGCCCAATGGAGACCACACCCCTTTGAGAAGCAAATTCTGAGCTCTTTTGAGCTGCAGAATCTGAGGCACCACTCAGATGCAGATATCCAATGATACACCCAGAGAAGGTTGAACCCCCTCAGAAAAGGAGAAACTGCAGAAGAATCTAAAGGCTGTGATTAGATTGGTTAGGGCCCTTTAACAGGGCAAGGCGTTCCTTGTGACAATACCTAGATTAGTTTTTAATGTCTACAGATAACTCCAGGAAAAAAATATCATTTGGAAAAACTGTTAATTGTGTATTATCACCTAGTAGCTTTTCTAGACTTGCTCTTTGAAGCCAATTTTCATCCTTGATTGCATACCTGCTCTTTCAAGTCCTTGTCCTCTCTGAAACACAAATTATTCTTCTCTTTCACACCACCACCCCCTCCATCTTTCTAAGTAAATTTCTTTCAACAAAAACTATCTTGCTGAAGCAGGAGTGATAGTACAGTGGGTAGGGTTCTTGCGTTGCATGCAGCTGACCCAGGTGTGCGTGTTCTACAGCATTCCATACAGTCCCCTGAGCACTACCAAGCATGATTTCTGAGCTCAGACCTAGGACAAACCGCTACGTATGGTCCAAAAACCAAAACAATTTTTTAAATGAATAAATAAAAATTACATTACGCATCCCAATTTAATGTGTTATTTCCTTTTATCAGGGAAGGGGTAGACCAAGCACATCTGACAATGTTCAGGCTTTCTACAGGCTCTATATTTAGGAATATTCAGGCAACTATTTGTGGTGTAGGTGGATCAAACCATGCATGTAAAGCAAGTTCCCTACCTGTTGTACTAGTACTCTGAAGAGAAAATCTCACACCCAAATCCCAGAGGAATTGGGGAACATGAGTCTGGAAGCAACATTGACAGAAAATAATCACACAAAGTTAGAAGATGAAACAGGTTCAGGAATTTCCACCACAAGCTAGCTTGCAAGCAGAGTAAGTTGGCAGACACATTGTGGAATAAGCCATAGAAACCTTTCTGACCCATGGTCTTTATTAGGAAGAGTAAGATCATCCCCATGTGTAGAGAAGAGGTAGGAGTAGGAGTACAATCCAAAGGTTTTTCTGGCCCAGGTGGGACAAACATATACAAAGAAAAAGCCCTTATGATTAGAGAAAAGATCAAGACCATTACTCCAATAGTATTCAGCCAGTTTTTGTTTGTTTTGTTTTGGTTTGGTTTTGGGGCCACACCCGGCGCTCAGGGGTTACTCCTGGCAATCTGCTCAAAAATAGTTCTTGGCAGGCACGGGGGACCATATGGGACATCGGGATTCGAACCAACCACCTTAGGTCCTGGGTTGGCTGCTTGCAAGGCAAACACCGCTGTGCTATCTCTCCAGCCCCAGTATTCCGCCAGTTTCATTAATTCCTACAATATTATAGTGAAGTATTAAATCCCAGTCCAAAGCTTTTCCTAGTCATGTAGGGATTTTGACTGAATTACATAAGCTTTGTGAGTCATAGGTACAGGGAATCACTATTGTGATAAGATAATAAATTTTTCAGAGGCATTGTTTATATTGTAGCTGAGAATAAAAGAGAAAGATTAGAGACAAATATTAAACAACAAACATGAAACTAAAAATGCATGAAGCAATAACAGCAAAGTACTTGTTACCCTTTCACAGATACATATAGAGATTTTACCATGCAACCAAATTAATATTCAGGTTTTCCTTTTCTATTGCTATGTAATAAATAACTGTGCTAGTTTAAGACAACATTTATTATCTCCATGAGCGAGAGATCCATGTGATCTCTTGGATCATAGCTGAGTCACCACAGGATTTCATAAGGCTGAAATTAAGGTGTCAACCATGATTGCAGTCTCATCTAAGACTTGAGAACCCTATTCCAAGTTTCAAAGTTGTTGAAAGATAACAGTTCTCTGCAGTTGTAGAACTGAAGCCCCATTTTCTACTGGCTAACAGCTCCTACCAATTAAGTCCCAAGACATGGAGCTCACATCTTAGGAGCAAGAAAAAGATTCTCTCTACAGCCAATCATGGTGTCTAAAGTAATGTAACCACATTAAAAGTCGTGTAAGTTAGGACATAAGTGACTATCTTTTGCCACATTATGTAATCAAACCAAGGAGGCAATTTCAGGGCCCATAGTGAAAGTACAGCTAGTAGGGCAATTTCCTTGAATACGATGACCCAGATTCAATCCTTGATAGTCCATTAGGTCCTCCCAAGCTCACCAGAAGTGACCCATGACCATAAAGCCAGGAGTAAGCCTGGTGCATTTCTAGGTGTGATGACCCCTACACACATGCCCATATATATACATACATATACATATGTATATGCCATATATACACAAAGAACTATATATATGTACAAATAAAGATTCATAGATCCAGCCCATCTCTAAAACCAATCCAGGGTCTTCCTAGAATCTGATTTACCACATGGAAAAATTATTATAAGGAACACAAAGCCTGAAATGGGCAGAGTAACTAAAAAAGAGGAATAAAATCAATTGCATAGAAATAGAAGGATAAAAGCTCAACACACAGCATTGGAGTAAAATTGGGAGGATTACAAATCTGGCAAGAGATTTTGAGTGAGGCAGACAGTAAGATTAGTTTTAAAAATAAAATTATTGGAACTAATAATGTATTTTTTTGCAAAAGAAATAAATTCCTTCTTTTTTTAACTAACATAAGATTTTCCAATCTCTGTCAACTAATTGAATGTATAGTGCCTGAGTGACTTTTTTTCAAATATATTCTCTTCAAGATAAATATATAGTCAAAGTGAAACTCAATATGATACATTTTTTAGATTACATTGGAGAAATCAGGTGCTGGATTCAAACAGAACCTGAATCAATTCTTTAGTTTCCTATTTATTTGCTTAAAAAATCTATAATTACAAAAATCCCTTCCTTACACCTATATTCATTGCAGCACTATTTACCATAGCAAGACTCTGGAAACAACCAAGATGCCCTTCAACAGACGAATGGCTAAAGAAACTGTGGTACATATACACAATGGAATATTATGCAGCTGTCAGGAGGGATGAAGTCATGAAATTTTCCTATACATGGATGTACACAGAATCTATTATGCTGAGTGAAATAAGTCAGAGAGAGAGAGAAAAACGCAGAATGGTCTCACTCATCTATGGGTCTTAAGAAAAATGAAAGACATTCTTGCAATAATAAATTTCAGACACAAAAGAGAAAAGAGCTGGAAGTTCCAGCTCACCTCAGGAAGCTCACCACAAAGAGTGATGAGTTTAGTTAGAGAAATAACTACATTTTGAACTGTCCTAATATTGAGAATGTATGAGGGAAATGTAGAGCCTGTTTAGGGTACAGGCGGGGGTTGGGTGGGGAGGAGGGAGATTTGGGACTTGGGTGATGGGAATGTTGCACTGGTGATGGGTGGTGTTCCTTTTATGACTGAAACCCAAACACAATCATGTATGTAATCAAGGTATTTAAATAAAAAAAAATCTATAATTACCACACACCACATCTATGCACTGAATGATGCTGCAGGTGATCAAGATATTACATTTCTGTAGCCTAGTTTGTCTCCTACAATCAAGTTAAATGACAACTATGATCACTAGTTTATCCAGATTACAACAAAATAATTAAATTCATTGCATCGCTTCAGTAAATGCCATATATAATTGTATCTATTAAAATGGAGGGCATCTAGGTCAGAGAGTTAGCATAGCAGGTAAAGCCAGAGAAATAGTATAGCAGGTAAGACTTTTGCCTTGCACATACTAGATCCAGGATCAACCTCTGACACAATATATGTTCCCCCAATCCCCACTAGGAAGGATCCCTGTTTGCAGAGTGAGGAATATGATCTAAGCACTGTCAAGCATGGTCCAAAACAAAAACTAATAAAATAAATAATGCCTTGATCTGAGAAATAGTATAGGAAGTAAGGAAAGTGCTGTGCACACAGGTATTGTTCAAACCTAAAGAACCACCAGGGTCACTGCTGAGCAGAGCTAAGAATAGCCACAAAGCACAGTCTGTGTAGTACAAACACCATCTCTCCCCAAAAATATATAATGTTTGTAATTGTCTAGGATTGTTAGGGCCCAGGATCAAAGGACAGACCACACAATTTGATTAAAGCAAAACAAAACTTTATTTTGTCAGCCACAAGCCCCATAATGACTAGTAAGGGCCATCTTCCAGAGGATACAACCCTCTGCCAAGGTCACAAGTCATTATATATATATGATATACATATTCTATATATTGAGAGGGTTCTAGCTTCCAATGATCTTTAAGATGATTGGCTGTTGTCTAGGGTATCTTCCTACCACTCCATTGTGTCCTTTCCAGATAGGTTACCTGGTATGAATAGGTAGCTCTGGGTGGTGTTAATGGAAATTTAGGCTTGAGAAATAGAAGTCTAAGAGATTTAAAACATATACATATTTAAAACATGTATATGTTACAAAATAACATCCCTCCTTGTTCAGAACCCAGGATCCCACATTTCCTCTTTTTTTACGGAATTGAATCAAATCCTTGACTTTCCTTGAGGTTACTCGTTCACGTCCCTGCTTATGGACACATCCTGGGACCTAAGCACAAGCATCTTAATTGCACCTATGTGAAATAAAGTGAATAAAGTGAGTGAAGAAATTAATTATACAAGGACCTATTAATAGCATCAGAAAAATAAATAAATAAACAGCGGCCTAGCCAGGGCAGTTATACAGAGTGATTGAAAGGAACACTATTCATACTGGGGGGAAATATTTTTCTGCTCCTGCAAATTGGCCTTAACCTGCTGCAGCATCCCCTGGATGACCCGTAATCTGTTCCTCTTGGACCATACAGAGCTCACCTTGTTTTAAAAACCTTAAGTCCAAACTCCTTCTGAGCTGCAGGATCATTTCTGTTAAGGAGTCCAGAGAGTGCTCTAGATGTATGCATAATCAACAATCTTTGGTAATTTCTGAAGTCTGATTCTAGGCTCTCATCTACTCTATGCTTTATGGTGGGGCTTACACTGGCACTTTAAGCAGTGTTGAACTGCTGGCTCCCTCATCCTTCTTATTTGCCTTTAACTGATGCTTCCCGACTAGAAAGTAAGTCTGGATGCATTTTATTAAAGGCCCTACTAATATTTGTGCTGAGACAGCTCTGATTAACAACACTCTCAAAACTCTACCTCAAACCTCCAGCATTAACCATCAGGTCTGGCTTTCTCTGTGCTGCCAGGTGGCTTCCTTGACACAGTCCTATACCCTGCAGTGAAAGTTCACCTCTCCCACACACAAACATTTCAGGGAACTATTCTTCTAGACATGCATAAAATGAGAATGCTCTCAGGTCAACTTCCCTTGCCAAAACCAGTACCCATGGGTTGGTACCCCAAGTTTTTTTTGTTTGTTTGTTTGTTTTTAACATTTACACCTCAGTAGCAAGAGATCTTGGAAATCACAAACAAATCACTTAAGTCAATGTTTAGGAGAGGAACCCACGGGGTAATAGTTTGACCCACAAGTCCTCCATCCATATTCTGGGTAAGAGAACAAGTATAGTCCACAAGTAAGTTGAGTTTTCTTTCTTGCCAGTCGTTCATTAGTCACTGCCATCAGCAGGAGCATCAGGACGATCTGCATTCTGTCCTGTTCCAGGGAGCTGAGTCAGCTGAATCTGCAGGGAGCCCTTCCTACTCAGGCTGTGACTCTCCACTGCTAGGAACAAGGAGGTTCTGGCATCTTCTTCAATCCTGTAACTTAAATAGCTGTTTGGGATGGAAAGAACAATATAGGGCTCTAAAAAATCCAGTTGCTTGGAGACAGCTGTGAGGGTTGTTGCCTTTTCTGCACTGGGTCAAACAGAAATGCCCCCCCCCCCCCCCCCGCACACACACCTGGTACTAATTCTTTTTTTTTTTTTTTTTTTTTTTGGTTTTTGGGCCACACCCAGCGGTGCTCAGGGGTTACTTCTGGCTGTCTGCTCAGAAATAGCTCCTGGCAGGCACGGGGGACCATATGGGACACCTGGATTTGAACCAACCACCTTTGGTGCTGGATTGGCTGCTTGCAAGGCAAACGCCGCTGTGCTATCTCTCCGGGCCCCTCTAATTCATTTTTTGTTTGTTTTTGTTTTTGGGTCACACCTGGCAGCGGTCAAGGGTTACTCCTGGCTCTATGCTCAGAAGTTGCTCCTGGCAGGCTCAGGGGACCATGTGGGATGCCAGGATTCGAACCACCAACCATCTGCATGCAAGGCAAACACTTTACCTCCATGCTATCTCTCACCATGCCCCTGGTGTTAATTCTTTTACCCTTAACATTACCAGGGGAAGCCACAATATTTGCTCCTTCTTTTCTTCCACCACTCATCTTTTTTTAATGTAAATATTGGGTTCATTCTTTCCACTTACCCCAACCTTTGGGGTAGGTGGGCATAATGTAATTTCCAATTGGTGTCAATGGCCTTAGGTAGTTGAGTTCCTGTAGCCTCACTTACCCTTATTCTCTGGCAGCTTTCCTGCTGACCTTCCTCTTTCACATTTTCCCTAAAGATTTTACAACCTTAGAAGTCATTAAAGGTGAGTGTGGGCAAAAACGTCGATCTTCTGTATCTTCTTCAGGCTGGCAAAGGATTGTGGGGTCTACCTATAAGAAGGGGTGAACTCTCATGCCACCTCAGCTCTTAATGAGGGTCCAGGCAATTAACTGGTTTGGTTCTGCATTTATCAATATCTAAAAACGAGTGGAGCAACTAGACAGAGGAATATTATTTAAACCGATCAGGCCCTACTGCACTAAATAGTTCCCTCTATCCTTGCTATGAAAGAGCAGTAAAAGATGCTCCTTCTGGGACAACGACACAGAAGTTAAACAACAGAAACCAAAGCATCATAATAGTATACCTGTTTCCTGAATATTTTTGGCAGTTGTATGGACTCACACTGCCAGTCTTTCTCTAGTGTTACAGGTGTTGCCTGGAGAGGAGACCTAAGACTCCCACTAGGCTCAGTAACATACATAAAACCCAGCTTTGAACTACTTCTCCTACTGTCCTATTCAGTCCCATTCAGCGTAAGTCCTTCCAGGTAAAGTTCTGGCTCCCACTATCCTGGTCAGCCTAGCAATAGCATGTACAGCTTTTAGTGCCTTCATGACCAGTCTATTACAACCGGTAAGAACACTTTCATATGGGTTACCCAAAAGGAGTGGGCTTTAAGTTAAACCTGCTAGAATACATTTAATTCAGTCAGCTACAAAAAAAAAAAAAAAAAAAAAAAAAAAGGTTTTCTCTCCACCTTCACAATGAAACTCGCCAGATGACTGAATAAATTTGGCTTTTTCCTGTGCATAAACCCAGCAAGACTGAATAAATCTTCATTTTGGGGTACCCCATTATTTAAAGAGAATTTCTGTTGAATGGTAAATGACAAAGCAGGTAGTTTACCAATAAAGGCATTAATACTTTACCTGTCATGTCAGAGTTACACGGGCTTGGCTGGTGTAAACATGCTAAGGTCAGGTAATAAGCTGGAGGTGGCCTTGGGCCTCTCATCTTCTATAGGAGATTCCTGGAGGGCGTCTTCCTATCCCTCCCCAGGGTTGGGGGATATCTTGATCTCAAGAACTTTTCTTGATACTGAGAGCAGGACCCAAGCTGTGGCCAGTCAGTTCAGATCTAGCCATTCCTAGACAATTTTCAATTTCCCTAGGCCAATTCATCTCTATGGTCTCCCTGAAGTTAGCAGAGTACTTGTAACAGTATTGGAACTCCTTGTCATTTAACCTCAGCCCCTTTCAACTGTTCCCTGAAAGAGGACTCTAGGGTTCCCTAACTGACCTTTAAGATATCCTATCTGCCTGAGGAGTAATCCCCATGACACAGAGGAAAACTTCCTGCCTGTATTAATGCAAACTAACATAATGCCATGAAGCAGAAAAAAAACAAAACAACTAAAGTATTAAGAAAAAAGGCAATGTTTCTCAATTTACAGAACACAGAGAACAATAATTATGTATATAGCTTTAAATCCCATTTGGAAAACTTTGATTTCCTGTCATTTCTAAAGGTCCAATTTTCTAAGAGCACTGTAATATGAGTCTTGAGTATCTAAGCTCCTTTTCTAAAGATTATTTATAAAAAAAAACATCATTTCTAATTTAGAGACATATAAAGAACAATCCAGTTTGACCATACAGTTTATTTTTCATTCCAATTTGCAACTGTTTTCAAAGAATTCTCTTCATTTCTTCTAATATTCATAACTCCACCCATTAACTTTCTTGTGTAAAACACACATCCACATTCCTTTTTCTAACCTTCTCTTCTCTCTTCATCTTCCAATGGGAAGATTTGCTGCGCTGACTGCCACGGGCACTGAGCTCAGAGCACTAAAGAAGGCTGTTATTAGATCTGCACTCCAGCCTTTTTCCATGCATTTTTTCTGTATCCTCCTCCTCTCCACAGAGCAAGCCAGTTTCCCAAGTAAAAAACATAGAACTCAGCATTAAGACTCAAGTTTCAAGGGAAACTTGAAACTCCCCCTTTCAATTTGGAACCACATTGCTAAATGTTCTTACACCTAGTAGGACCAAATTGTCCTTTAGGGTGCTTAATAAAAAACTTTTAAATCAGTTCTATTAGTTTCCCATCTTTTAGATAATTGCAATCAAGTAGCATTGAGATTTTCACACTTAAAGCTATCTTAAGCCCCAAATTAACTTTGATGTGGAATAATTGATATGGAATTGAATTATCTTAACAATATGATATGTCACATGATTAAGAATATTGTCTAAAAAGGCTAACCGCAATAATTTGAAGCATTTTCTACCCAACTCTTTATTCTTAATGTAAGATGACACCCAGCTATCACCCCCAAACAAAGGCTGTCCCCCATCTTCCTCTTTCTATTAAATCTCTCCTTTAATAGGTAAAAAGTCTGCCTGATCACTCTGCCCTGCCCACCCTGGTGGATTTTGTTTTGGGATAATAAAAAGAAGTCAATTTTGGCTTGGTGCTTGGAGACAAAGCACTGAGGGAGAAGCCACTGATACCATGACTCTCCTGACCACTGACCCCATGACTCTCTTGACTAGCTTGCTTTATCATCTTTTGCTGAAACCCTGCATCTTCAGACCCATCTGCCTTAGTGATACATTGCCTGTAGTGATCTCATGACTCATTGGATTTTATTTTACATCTTAGAAACATCTAAAGTTAGAGAAGTTTTCTTTCTTGGGCAACCATTTTACTCTTCTCTCTCATCCTCTCTCTCTCTCTCTCTTTCTCTCTCTCTCTCTCTCTCTCACTCTTTATTTCTCTTCTTGACACTGTGGTTTGCACTATTATTAAGGCTCTTTTTTTGTTTTGTTTTGGGGTCACACCTGGCAGTGTTCAGGGGTTACTCCTGGCTCTATGCTCAGAAATCACTCCTGGCAGGCTCAGGGCACCATATGGAATGCCGGGATTCAAACTATCAACCTTCTGCATAAAAGGCAAACGCTTTACCTCCATGCTATCTCTCCGGTCCCGGTTTGCACTATTATTAATGAAGGGGTAAACATCTCATGCATTTCACTTTATCCCATTTTAGTATACTATTTTTGTCCAGAGTGATCAGTTCCAATTATCATTGTTAGTATTCCATTCTCTAACCTAACTGTACTGTTCCACTTTGTGGCAAGCTCTCTTCCAAGGACTGGTCCTCCCAACCCTCATATCTATTGTCTTTATATTATTACCATACTATATTTTTTATTATAACTCCTAAGTGAGTGAGATTATTCTATGTCTATCTCTCTCCCTGTGACTCATTACATTCAACATAATTATCTCCCTATCCATCCATGTATAAGCAAATTTCATAATTCATTTTTCTAAGAGCTCCATTGTGTGTGTAAATGTACAATAATTTCTTTATCCATTCCTCAGTTTTTTGGCACTTGAGTTGTTTTCATATTCTGGTTATTGTAAATAGTGCTATGATGAACATAGGAATGCAGAGGGCTTTTATCCATGGTTTTTTTTAAGTTTGAGGGTACATTCCTAGGACTGTTATTGCTGGATAAAATGAAAGCTCAATTCTAGGTTCTTGAGGAATATCCATATTGTAATCTAAAAAGGCTGGACTAGATGGCAATCCCAGCAGCAATGAAGGCAAGCCCCTTTCTCCCCATATTTGCACCAGAACTGATTGTCTTATTCTTTGTGATGTATGCAGTCTCTATGGTGTAAAATGATATCTCATTTTTGTTTTGATTTACAACTCCCTGATAATTAGTGATATTGAGCTTTTTTATTGTTTTGTTTTTTTGGGTCACACCTGGCAGCTCTCAGGGATTACTCCTGGCTCTATGCTTGGAAATTGCTCCTGGCAGACGGGGGACCACATGGGATGCCAGGATTCGAACCACCATCCTTCTGTATGCAATGCAAATGCCTTACCTCCATGCTATCTCTCTGGCTTTAGGAGCATTTTTTCATGTGCCTTTTGGTCAACTGTATTTCTTCTTTGAGAAACTGTCTATTCATTTCTTCTCCTTATTTTTTATGGGGTTATATTTTTTTCTGAGAAGCTTCTTAGTTTAATGTCTGATAAAGCAAAGATAAAATTTGTTTATCTTTTCTTCCATTTGCTTGGCCAGTCGTGTTTTACATAATTTTTATTAGATTTGCTGCTAGAATAGAAGTGGAAGACATATCATAAATTGAGAGCTTTAATGGATTGGTAAATAAATAATGTTTTCTCTAAAAGATCATATTAATTCATTTCACATATATCAAAACTTTTCTGTTGAGACACTGTGACAGATATTATAGTATATAATACAGTATATAAGATATAATTTCTATTCCTAAGGATCTGCATTCTGTCCACATAATTGCATGTCAAATACTTCAATACAAATCTGAAAATGATAAATAATATGTGTAACACAATTAGAAATGCACAGAATTTTAAAGTAATTATTGTTTTAGGTATGAATGGGATAACTCTGGCCTGTGAGTCAAAATCATCCAGTCATTTGTTTTTATGGGGTCAAAAGCTAATGATGAATTAAAACATTGTTGAAACAAACTAAATGCCAAGCCTACAGTTTTGTTATGTGTTTATTTACATAAACAATTTTGTGGGCTATTACTTTAGGTAAATGAATAAAGGTTTTGTAGCAGACACTTTTAATCTGAGTCTCTATCAAGATGGGATGATAGAAGGACTTTAAATGGAGAAATTTATTTTAGTAAAAGCCCAAGGGCATAAAACTTCGGGATACATCTAGAGAATTATAGTGACAAATAGCATTTGAGATATATGAAGGAAGAAGTGGAGAAGTCAGAAAAGTTGTTTATTTTCAGCAGAAAAAGAAGTAGACTTTGTAATAATTCAAGACCTCCCAATAGATGGAAAAAAATCAATGTTGGTAATAACTTCTCTTCAAAGACACAAATGAAAAGAACAATATGACCTTTTATAGTAAAGTGTTGTGGCAATATGTTTTTAATGACAATCAGCATAAATAAGTTTCTTGCTTCATCCTCTAAACCTCAGCCTAGATTAAACTGAAACTTTCAAAATAGTGAGACTTTTAAACTGAGACTTTCATTGTATTACTTCTCATCTCCTCCACCATCTCTCTAAAAATGTGATTTGAAATGAGGCTTTATATATAACCTCCAGTGTAGCTTTGTTTCACATGACACTATGTTATTAATGTGTGACACTATATTATTAATAATATTCACCAACAAATCTCAGACCCACTCTTTTACTCTCATTTAGAGACAATATCCAGCAATCAAATAATTGTACTTGTCGGTCTGGCCCAGGCACAAGATGCACTTACACAGTTCTGTTGGTCAGTTCCATTTACTGACAGCTCAGTAGGGAGGGTTCAATTTATTCAATGCACTGAACACAAGAAGCCTGGGTAAAAGAAGAAAAGAAAACTAGAGAGACAATAAGATGTGACATGCAAAGATAGAATGAAATGAAAATTCATTTTGGAAAAGGTGATGAAATTTTCACTTTGGAAAAGTGACCTTAGCTATCCCAATTTCCAAGTTTCACCTAAAATCCTAAGTGCCTCAATTTCCCTTTCACTCAGCTTCAGAGAAAAGCTCTTTTTAATCCATAAATAAAAGCCTCTTGTGTGCTGTCACTTGGTTCAAATACATTATAATTTTCTGACTAGTCCTTTATTCACATGCTTGAACTAAATAGTCTTTTAAATAGGAAGGAAAGTATAAAGTCAAATTAAAAGAAATGCAAATAAGAAAAATGAAATAAGTTGAGAATAAATTAGAAAAGAAATAATTAAAATTGTTTTAAAATAATCCACAGGGAAGGGTGAGGTTATCTGATTTGGTTGCTTATGCAGGACATTAGAGGAAAGAGCAGCCCTTACGTCTCCTCTCTGGCTTCCAGCACCCTTTCCATTTCCTCAGGGCCCCATAACTTCACATATGATTCTTACCTGAGAATGTCTTTGGTCCTTTCTGTTATAAGTCTTTATTTTTTTCCTTCCATTTTGGACAAAAATTAAAATATCCCCTTTACAGTTCTAACACCAAAAGAATGTTATGGCAATACATACACAAAGAGAAGTATAACCATCATAGTTCATTGTGGTCATTTCCCTAAAATATTAACGTAGGGCAATAAGATGAGGTCCCAATGGTGGAAACACTGGGGAAAATGGCACAAAGACCAAAGATAAAAGTTTAAAAGTTGAATGAAAGAGAAGAAAAAATAAGGAAATATTTATTGAATGTCATTTGGATTTGTTTGGGTTTGTTTGTTTTTTTTGTTTTGTTTTTTGTTTTCGTTTCATTTTGTTTTGTTTTTTGGTTTAAAGGCCACATCTGGCAGTGTTCAGAACTTACTCCTGGCTCTAAACTCAAGAGACCTCTCCGGGCTGGCTTGGGGGGGACCCTATGGAGTATCAGGGATTGAATTCAGGACAGCACATGTAAGGCAAATATTATATCTGCTGTAATATCTCTCTGGTTCCCAAATGTCATTTCATTTACCTATAGCGTTATATATTCTGCTGCCTACAAAAAATTTCCTGAACCTTGGATCCCATATTTGGAACTGGCACTTTTTTGCATCAGCACCAGGAATCAAACTTTTACTGGAGAAGGCCCTAATGCTGCTCCAGGATGGGTTGGTATAACACCCTGATGACTTGGAAACAGTAACAACTTGCTTTCAGGACAGTTTCTCCTGCCTCACCACCTTACAGTCAGATGAAACTAGAAGACATTTCATGACACCCTTACTTCAACATAGGATCTGTGCAAAAACCATGATCTCTTATTACTGAAGCCTGACTGGGACAATGGTTATTGAGGAGAAATTTTCCTGGGACTATGAAGACTTTAGGGTTTGACAACTTAATATGCCCAGAGTCTGTAGATGGTCTTATGGCAGGATGCTTCAATGGTAGGGACACCCTGTTTATAGGCCAAAGGTTTTTTTCTTCTATTTCCTCAACTTTTGCTGTGCCTATACAAAAACCACTACCCCTATTTTTTATATTTTAGATAAGGGCTCTTGCCTTTTTAATAAAACTTTGGGACACAAATTACTTTGTTGTGCTTCATATTTCTGCATTTATCTATAAAATAAAGATGAGGAAAAAAAAAAAGAAAAAATGGGGCCAGAAGCCAAGTGGTAACAGGTGCATTGGTGAAGATTTAAAAAAAAAAAAAAAAAGGACAGAATTAAATACCCAAACCAAAGTCAAAAACAATAGAATTTAAAGACCCAAACTATAACAATCTAAACTTAAAATGGGCCTGATATACTGGCAGGCCAGGGGACAAAGGGTGATGGCATAGGATGCATTCTGGGGTCATTGGTGGAGGAGGTCAGCACTGGTGGTGGGAATGTCCCTGATTCACTGTATGTCTGAAATTCAACTTTGAAGGACTTTGTAAATCATCATGATTTTAATAAAATAAAAATTTTTTAAAATCTAACAAGAAAAAAATAAAGATCTCCAAGAATAAAGGACTGCTAGTCAGACATTTAAGATACCAATATTCTAAATTTGAAAAAATTCCTAAAACTATTTGTAAATAAATGTTGGGAAAAACAGTTCTACAGCTCTCTCATGTTTTTACCCTAATATTGTATATGTATGACAGTGGAAAATAGAAGTGGATACAGGATGTGGTCAGGGTTTTAGAAAAGTCAGTCATTGACCAAAATTTTATAAAATTAATTTACTTACTAAAACTATTCGAAAGTCTTCATGTTCTCTCTCTCTCTCTCTCTCTCTCTCTCTCTCTCTCTCTCTCTCTCTCAAATTAAGGGCTTCATATGCAAACAAGTGTTCTACTGCTAACCTATACACATCCACAACTAGACTTTACATTTCTTTCTCATTCCTTTATTCTTCTTTTTTAGTTTTTGGGCCACACCTGCAATGCTCAGGGTTTACTACCAGCTCTTAACCCAGGAATCACTCATGGCAGTACCCAGGGATACTAGGGATCCAGCATGAGTCAGCAATGCAAATGTGTTACCCACTTTGCTATTGATCCAAACCCTCTTCTCATTCTTAAGTTTTACCATAAAATAGATTTTTCAAAATTCCTTTGCTAAACTATCTTAATAATGCCAAAATAAAAATTCTTATATTAATTATTTTAAGTATTTCTCTATTTCTTTAATTTCTCTTTTAGTAACATTCCTTAAAAGAAATGCCTTTTTTCCTTTTTCCACTTTTTCCATTCCATCTTTTATTGAATCCACCCCAGGAACAATTTTCTGCCTAACATCGCACATGAAATTTTTTTCTTAAATATCATGTAGTAGCCAATTCTCTCTTTTTCTTTGATTGCTTTTATTTCACTCTTGGCAGTTATTTTTACATTCCCTCCACTTGGTTTACAGAATAATCACATGCATCTGTTTTCTGGTTACCTCTTTCCAAAAAAATCATCCCTTTTATCTCCCTTCTCTGACACTCATAAATGAACAAAGTGATCGGTTTTGATAAGCTGATGACTCCGAGATTTTCTTAATGCCAGACATATCCAAACACTACTTGAAAATACTCCTTGTATATCTAGTTCCTAGCTTCTTGAAAGTGTGAAGTCCTGGAGACAAAGCACTAGTCGGTCGAATGGCACAGTTTAATAGTAGGTTGAAGCAGATAAGGCACTTTCTTTGCATGTGGCTGACCAGGTTCAATCCCTAGGATCATATATGGTTTTCTGCACTGCTACCAGTGATCCCTGAGGTCAGAGCCAGAAATAAACCCTAAAAATCACTGGGTATATCCAAAAAAAAAAAAAGTGTGTGTGTGTGGAGTTTGGGCTGCAGTTATTCATAGGGTCACATAATCTTTAAAAATCTGTTCAGAAACTGTTCCATCATGTAAAAATTTCTCAGATGAAAGGATTTGGGAATAGAAAAGTTCATTAAAGGCCAGAGAGATTATAGGATAGGTAGGCCATTTGCCTTGCACTTAAACAATCCAGGTTTAATATCCAGCATCCCATGTGGTTTCTGAAGGACTGCAAGCAGTTATCCCCAAGTGCAGAGCCAGGAGTAAGCCCTGACTATCACCAGATGTGGCCAAAAGAAAAAATGTTCAAGAAGCCCCAATTTAGTATATATTTCAAATATACTCCTTATATGCTCCTTTTTTGTTTTGTCTTGGTTTTTGGTTTTTGGGTCACACCTGGCAGTACTCAGGGGTTACTCCTAGCTCTATGCTCAGAAATTATTCCTGGCAGGCTCAGGGGACCATATGAGACACCGGGATTCAAACTACCATCCTTCTGCATGCAAGGCAAACACCCTACCTTTGTGCTATCTCTCCAGCCCCTATATGTTCCCTTTTAAAGCTTTTGCAGTCCTATTATAGGATAATATCATTCTTTCAGCCGATCAAGCCCACAGCTCTAGAGTCACCGTAGCCTTCTCTCTCTCTCTCTCTCTCTCTCTCTCTCTCTCTCTCTCTCTCTCTCTCTCTCTCTCTCTCTCTCTCTCTCTCTCTCTCTTTGAGCCACACCCAGTGGTGCTCAGAGGTTACTCCTGGCTGTCTGCTCAGAAATAGCTCCTGGCAGGCACGAGGGACCATATGGGACACCGGGATTCAAACCAACCATCTTTGGTCCTGGATCGGCTGCTTGCAAGGCAAACACCGCTGTGCTATCTCTCCGGGCCCCAGCCTTCTTTCTCTTACATATGACAGCTCTTCTACCAGAAAATTTCATCAGCTCCTCCTTAAAAATAAAATCTGGAGTCTAGTCACTTCTTTTCATTATTAACAATATATGCTTAAATTATTACAGTAGTCTCTTATAAACACCAACATTCATGGAAAAATGGCATATACAAATGAAGAGACAAAAATTTAATAATGGGACCACAGAGGCCAAAGGGAGAGTACTGTGGATAGGGCACTTGATTTACATGTGGCAAACCAGGTTCAATCCCCAGACCTCCATATGAAAGCCTGGGCCCACCAGGAGTGGCCCCTAAGCACCATAAAACATACCTTCATAAAATCAAGAGGATAGAAATTGTATCAACTACATTCTCAGATCATGATGCACTGAAATTAGAGGTGAGTTACAAACAGAAATATAGAAAATAATTTTAACATCTGGAAATTAAAGCAGCTCACTATTGAACAACCAGTGGGTCAGAGACAAAATATAAGAGGAAATGAAAATATTCCTAGAAACAAACAAAATGAGGACACAAGTTATCAGAATTTGTGGACACAGAAAAAGTGCTTTGCAAGCATTCATCAGTGTATAACTTCTTTTGCTTTGCTTTAATCCAGTGTTTTATCCAATAGCTGCATAATAATAAAATGTGAGGCATAAGTCTTAGGAATCAAATCACCCAGTAACCAGTTAGACTATTTCCTGATAAAACACTTTCTGCATATTTTGGTATGTATAAATTATGACATGAAGATAGTCTTAGGAAACCAAAGATAGACATTAAAGCAAGGCACCTGGAGTAGAAGTAGGGATAGCTCTATTATTGTTATTAATTTGGGGATTTGGAAACACCTGGCAGTGATCAGGACTTACTCCTGGCTCACTGCTCTGGAATCATTCCTAATTGGGCTCAGAAAACCATGTAGGATGCCTGGGGTCAAATTCAAGTAGTCAATGTGTAAGACAAATGTTGTACCTGTTGTAGCCTAAGGTAGTTCTGCTTTATGCAGAAAAATAGATATACATCTTGCCTCTGCCACTTATTATTTGTAACTTCTGACTAACTATTTCTGAGTCTAGGAAATTGAAGAAACAAAAAAAACCTCCCAAATAGTTTTTAAGAATTTGGGGCTGGTGAAATGGCACTAGAGGTTAGGTGTCTGCCTTGCAAGCGCTAGCCAAGGAAGGACCCAGGGTTCGATCCCAGGGTCCCATATGGTCCCCCAAAGCAAGGGGCAATTTCTGGGCGCTTAGCCAGGACTAACCCCTGAGCATCAAACGGGTGTGGCCCGAAAAACCAAAAAAAATGTCCAGAAAGTTAATTTTTATAGGTATCAAGTGATGTTAAATTCTTTTTTTTGTTTTGTTTTGTTTTTCTGGGCCACACCCGTTTGATGCTCAGGAGTTACTCCTGGCTAAGCGCTCAGAAATTGCCCCTGGCTTGGGGGGACCATATGGGACGCTGGGAATCAAACCATGGTCCCTTTATAAACACAAATGCAATGATCTTCAAAAAAAAATCTAGCAAATAGGATTCAATGCTTCATCAAGATGGTCATGCACCATGACTAAGTAGGATTCATTCCAGGGATACAAGGATGGTTTAACATACACAAGTCAATCAATATAGTCACCATATCAAAAAAGGATATACACTTGGCATTAGTATCTAAGAGCTGGATCATTTGGCTGACAATAAATTGCATTACAATCCAAATGCAGTTTATTTACTGAGGGGGAAACAAAGGTGACAATGTTGAATGTCTAATAACCTGCCAATTCATGAAGGCAAATTTTAATTGAAATGCAAGAAGTTTTTTTTAACATTTTATAAGTTCTAAGTGGAATTAGTTCACATTAATTTTAATAAGTAAACATCTCATTGTAAAAAATATCTGTTATTGATAGTCTCCTTTCTTTCCTCCTCTCAAGCACCTATGTAAAGGTGTAAAAAAACAGTCTCCCTTAATGACAAAATTCAACCCTGCTATTTTTTTAAGATGAGAGAAATTTTAAATAACATTTTAAAAATAATTATTGTGATCAAAGTGAATTACAAATCTTTCACAGTAATATTTAAAGTACATAGTGGCAATGAATTAGGGCCATTCCCACCACCAGTGTTGTCCTCCCTCCACCCCTGTTCCCAACATGCATCCCATCCTCTTCCCTTTGCCACCTGGACTGCTAGTGTAACAGATTCCCTTTGTGTATAGCCTGTTGTTGATTGGGTATCGAATCTGTTGTCGTTGACTTTGGCTTTGGTGTTTAAATCTGATCATTTTTTATTTTATTTTATAAAAATTCCAGCTCTAAGATACTAATGCCTAGTGTATATACTCTTTTGCTTTGCTTTAATCCAGTGTCTTATCCAATAACTGCATAATAAATAAAATTGAGAGGCATATCATTTTTGTTTTACTTTATAATGTTCATATGACTGGTTGTTCCTGGTACCATCCATGAAATAACATTTTTTAGTTGTGAGGTCTGAGATCTATTATTAGAATGTTAGCTGTCATTCAAGTGGTAATCCCACTCTACAAAACTCAAGCAGCTTCTACTAAGTCCTATCAAGTCACATAACTACATAGAATTCTTTTCATTAGGGGCCGGAGAGATAGCATGGAGGGTAAGGAGTTTGCCTTTCATGCAGAAGGTCATCGGTTTGAATCCCGGCGTCTGATATGGTCCCCCGAGCCTGCCAGGAGCGATTTCTGAGCGTAGCGCCAGGAGTAATCCCTGAGCGGTGCCGGGTGTGACCCAAAAACCAAAAAAAAAAAAAAAAAAAAAAAGAAGAATTCTTTTTATTAAAGAAATGCTACTGAATAATCCCCGAGCAAGCGAAATTTGCTGGTTTGTTTTTCTGAGGCATCTTCTGTTTTGCAATCAATAGTGCGGAAGCGATTACTCATGATTTAATTTTGAAGGGACTGTTTCGACAAATTCATTACCCTTGACAATGATATATGTCATATATATATTTATTTCATATATACGAAGCTATATATGTATATGTATATATACATATATGTGTGTGTAGATAATAAGGTAGAGAAAGAAAAACGTCTGGATGGGCTCAGGACTTTCCATACTACCTTTCAGGCAATTCTTTCCCAAAGCTAACAGTCCCAGAGTCTGGGGGGCGGGGGGGGGGGTCAGAACACCGGGAGGCGACCCGCCCCCACCTCGACCAATCCGAAGTCAAGTTGTTCGTTGGCTCAGCCGAGCGACCTTCCATCCCGTCCCGTTCTGCGTTTCGTTTTCACGACAGTCGGCCCGCTTTCCGGCCTCTTTGCGGCGCCACTGCCGGATTTCACGGAGTACGTTCCTGCCGGGGGGCCGCGGGGTTGTGGCCGAGGCTGCGGCGGCTGGAATGAGTCGCGCTCTCGGCGGAGACAGGGGACCGCGCCGGAGCCATGGTGAGTGCCACGCTCCCCTCTCCTGGGGTCTTTCTCAGAACTCACCTCGTCTCGGCGCCGGAGGAGCGGGGCGCAGGGTCTCCCCGTGCAGCTCCAGAGCAGGGGGCTCCGAGCGTCCCAGTCGCACTCGCCGGGGTGTTTGCTTCTCGTCCTGGGGTCTTGGCGTCTTGCACCCCCGGGAGGTGCGGTGCAGACAGCGCGTGAAGGCCCGTGCTCTGGGCGCGAAGTGTGGCTGGGTTCCAAGTCCCCTAAGGTCAGAGGTTGGAGTCGAGTGGAAACGCATCGAACGAGACCTTCTTACCACTACCAGCCGCACGCAACTTGATCTACTTTGCCCCCACCTCACCCTTAGCTCTTCTTGAGATTGCTGAACATATTTTTGAGGTTCTCTTCATTACTGACGTCCGTGAGGTTGGGACAGGGCTGAAGGGGAAAAGGGTTTGCAGAAGTGGTGATTTCCATTTGCCAGTCACCTTCCCTATTTCGTACGTGAAAATCCTGTAATTTGCCATACATTGAGTGTAAAAGTGACAGTGTTTTTAAAGGAACATTTTCATCCTTGTTTCTCCCATTGCAACGAAGTCGATTACGTTTAGGCTGGGAGAATGGGTATCCTAGGGGAAAGGTAGGAATTTGGAAGTAAACAACTTCTTGTTTCCCCTTGCCAGGCCAGCACAGTGGTAGCAGTTGGACTGACCATTGCTGCTGCAGGATTTGCAGGTTTGTTTGTGGTTTGGGGGGTAGAAATAGAGGAAGACAGGGAATGACCTTTATCATTGCTTTTTGTTTTTAGGCCGCTGTGTATTGCAAGCTATGAAACATATGGAACCTCAAGTAAAACAAGTTTTTCAAAGCCTACCAAAATCTGTAAGACTTGCTTGGCTTTATTTTATTTTATTTTTTTCGCTAATTGCTGCATATGAAGCCCAGACCCACATTTGAGGGTATATTCCACAACATTGTTGTTGTTTTGAGGTTATACTCAGTGATGCTCAGATCATATGGGGCGCTGAGGATCAAACTTGAGTTGTCCACCTGCAAGACAAGCACACTACTGTACCACCTCTTTGGCTCACCATATATTAAGTCCTAAGCGATTGCTTCAGGTCCCTTCTCTTAAGCCTGGTTATTTGAAGATTTCATTTGTGTGTATGTGTGAATGTTTATCTCAAATTTTTAGAGAACTACCCAAGAACCCCAAACCACCACGCAATAAAACTTTCTGCATTCCTTTTTTTCATTGCAGCAATGTACTTAAATCCAACATGTGATATTAACAGCTCTAGAATTATGAAATACAGGTCGTAGCGGTGGTGCAAGCGGTAGGACGTCTGCCTCGAATGGACAGCAGTTCGATCCTCCAGTGTCCCAAATGGCCCCCCAAGCCAGGAATGATTTCTGAACGCATAGTCAGGAGTGATCCCTGAGTATCACCAGGTGTGCCCCCCCAAAAGAGATATTTTACTGTCCATATACTTATCATTCCTCACTCATCCTGCACCTCTACTCAAGGATCAGGGGTCTGAAGTGATCTGTTTCTTTAGTATGGCCTAAGACTAGAAGTGATACTTAGGTTAATTGGGCTAGAGTATGACTGAATGTGATCATTTATATGATTACAGTACAGATGAATTTGGTAACCTGTACCCTGTTGAGTATAATAGGGTGAAAATTTACAGGAGTTTTCAAAAAAGCAGAGGTCCTAGTAGTCTCAATGCACATAGCCAAATCATTAGCAGTTAGTTGCTTTGAACCTCAAAAATCCCCTGAACCAACTATATTGGAATCTCTATATATTCTTTTTTTTTAATTTTTTCTCTTTATTTGAATATCTTGATTACATAAATGATTGTGATAAGGTTTCAGTCATGGAATCTCTATATATTCTTAAGACATTAAAACTAATGATTCTGAAACTTTATGTAGAACATGATGTCTGGAAAGGAATGGTTAAGGATTATTAAAATATCTGTTGCTACTTAAAACTAAAATACCATGGGAATTTCACTCAAACCTTTTTCTAATTTTACACTTAATTTCTTAAATGAATTTTCCATCCTGTGAACTAGCTCAGCCAGAACCCAGATTAGAACTCTGGTACTTTCTGATCCCCACTGAGCTGACTGTAGCCCCAGGCACCTCCAGGTGTGGCTTAAAAACTAAAAGAAGGGCCAGAGGAATTTCGCAGCAGCCGTAGGGCATTTGTCTTGCAAGCTGCCGACCCAGGACCAAGGGTGGTTCGAGTCCCAGCATCCCATATGGATCCCTGTGCCTACCAGGAGTAACACGAGCGCCTCCGGGTGTGACCCAAAAACCAAAAAAAGGGGGGGGGCGTGAAATAAAAAACAAATCCACTAAGTTTATTCTAATAGTCTTATAAATGCATTTTCTCTTTCAGGCCTTCAGTGGGGGTTATTACAGAGGTGGATTTGAAACCAAAATGACAAAACGGGAAGCTGCATTAATACTTGGCATCAGGTGATCTATTTAATATTTAGTATTAGTATGCTTATGCCTTCTGTATACATGTGATAATACTCCCTTTTCAGTGACTGGGTGTGTGGTGCAGTGGTAGAACACTTGTGTTGCATGTGTGAGGCTCTGGGTTCAATTTCTAGCATTACAATGAGCCTGACCCAGAGCACCAGGAGTAACCGTCAAGCACCAAGCTTGCTTGTAGGCAGCAATAAGCCTAGTCCAAAAGGAATTACTTTATTATTCTTTTTTTGTTTTTGGGCCAGACCCAGAGATGCACAGGGTTACTCCTGGCTCTGCTATCAGGAATCACTCCTGGTGGGCTCGGGACCATACGGGATGCCAGAGATTGAAGGTGGTTAGGCCAAGTGCAAGGCTAGTAAGTGCCTTAACTGCTGAACTTGTGCTCTGACCTATTTATTTTTCATCTGTGTCCTTAGATTATCCTGGGGGCCCAGAGGTAGATATATGATCCTGGTTGAGGAATAATGATATATGGCAGGGGTCTCAAACTCAATTTACCTGGGGGCTGCAGGAGGCAAAGTCAGTAGTAAGCCTTGAACATTGGGGGGTGTGACCCAAACAACTAAAACAAAACAAAAAAAGATTTTTCTAGGGCAGGGCCACAAAATGTTGTATGGAGGGCCACAAATGGCCCGTGGGCCGCGAGTTTGAGAACCCTGATATATGGGATTCTTGAAAACCCATATTCATGTGAAGAATATATTACAGTGAATCAGGATTTTGAGTACTAATATTTTTAGACATGGAAATTTGGAATTTATATGCTTAGCCAAAATCTGGAAACAACCCAGATGCCCAACAACAGATGAATAGCTAAAGAAACAGTGGTACATCTACACAATGGAATTACTATGCAGCTTTTAGAAAAAAATTGAAGTCAACGAAATTTGCCTTTACATGGATGAATATGGAGACTATTATGTTAAGTGAAATAAGTCAGAAGGAGAGAAATAAACACAGAATAGTCTCATTCTTCTGCAGGATTTAAGAAAAATAAAAAACAGCATGTAATAATACCCAGAAATATAGGGGCCAGAAGGACTAGCCCATGATATGAAGTTTAGCACAAAGAATGGTGACCACTGTCAGAGAAATACCTAGCAATTACCATAATAATGATAAATACAATGCCTGTCTCGAAGACAGGGTGGTGGAGGGGGGAAATGGGGGACATTGGTGGCAGAAAAGTACTGGAGAAGGGTTGTGGCTAAAACTCAACTACAAATGTTTGTAACCATGGTGCCTAAATTATTTACTATTCTTGTGAAACATTTAACAGTTCTCTACCAAAACCTAATGAGTTCACTTGCACTTTGTGTTTTGAAAAATTAATCCTATTTCCTAAAATGTCAACCCATCTTTGTGGGAAAATTTGCTTTCATTGCCATATTTTTCTAAAAACCAGGTTTCAGAATATTCATCTTGAGCACTAGGGAAATTTCTTATACTGTTGACAGTTATTTCCCCAAAATCTTTTGTGGAGCACCCTGCATATGAATACTTATCCTAGAAACTTGGGCCAGGTAGTTTGTTTTGTCTGATGCTTAAGCCTGGAAATGCTAGGGTCCATCAAGAAGTGGGAAGCAGGTATTTCATGTTAGGGAGTATCATGTATGCAGAGCATGTGTTCTTCCTCATTGAGGTGTCTCACTTCCAAAATCTTCAGATGGCTTTTCTGTACAGTTATTCTGTGTGATCTAAGAGGGGTCTGATGTAATTCATCTTTTCCTTCTCCAATCAGTCCTACTGCCAACAAAGGAAAAATAAGAGATGCTCATCGACGAATTATGCTTTTAAATCATCCAGACAAAGGTAAGAATTAATGAACTACTTCAGGCATTTATAAATAAATGTTTTAATTTGTATATCAAGTTCTGCCTCCCAAGCTGATCCATTTTCTTTCAGTGCCTTAAGTTGGGGGGGGGGTGCATTTATTTCTAGAATAAGAGGTTTAATAGTCAACTATACTTATTTGGCCACATACAGCAATGCTCAAGGGTTATTCCTAGTGGGCTTGGGATCAAACCCAGGTAGACAAATACTCTACTATCACTCTAAAAGCAAAGGTAATAGTAACCAGATTTTGAGATCTGCATTCATAAAGATGTGACTTCTAATGAAATACAGCTCAACACAGCCATTGGGGGTGGTCCTTACTTGTAAAATAAGTGTTGTTTCAGTTAGTAAAATTAAAAATAAAACTTGGGCGAGAACTTACTCTGGGTTGGAGTGCATGCTTTGTAAGCTGGATTCAGTCCTAGCATGCATGATCCCAAGAGCTACCAGGTGGTTGCCTCACCCTCCAATGGAATTTAGTTCCAAGGAGTAGCATACCTAATTAGAAACTGTAAGAATGTATTTTGTTCTGCTATGCTATGCCAGCTTTAGATATTGGAAAAAAAAATTCCTTGGAATACCAATATAGAAACCACAAAATCCAAGTGCTCAAATCCTTTTACTTTCGTAGATTTTAAGAAAACTTGTTTTGAGATTTAAGTAACTGTAGTTGTCATAATCAAGGATATTATGTTCAACAAAATTAAGCACTGCATGGTATGGCCCCAAAGTGAAATAGTGAAGCAGTAAATTGGTCATGCATGTATGTAGTTTTCTAAAACTGAGGGGGCCAAAGAGATAAGCAGGGCTAAAGCACTTACATTAAATGTGGTCAATGTCATGTTGATCCCTGGTGCACATATAGATCCCAAAGCATGGCTAAGAGTGACCAATAAGCATTTCAGGATATGACCCAAAAACCAACAAAAAATATTTTGGGGCCAATATAGTATAAGGGTTAAGGAGCCCGCCTTGCATGCAGCCAGTATTAGTTTAATCTGCAGCACCATGTATGGTCCGTATGGTCCTCTAAGCACTGTGAGGTGTGGTCTAAAAAACAAAAACCTTCAGAAGTGCCATTTTTCTGGAGCCAGAGATAGTATAGCAAGGCACAACGGTTGTTTCATTTCCTACTGGTCAAATATACTGTTTTATATCTGCCAGTTGCAGTGTCATAGCTTTATGGGGGTGTTTTGTTTGGAAGAATCCTACAATGCTCAGGTCTTACTCCTGGCTGGATTTTGGGTAAATATGCAGTGACAGGAATTGAACATTGGTCGAATGGTCGTGTGCAAGACAAGTCTTACTCACTGTACTCTTTTCATTATTGTCATAATTATTTTAAAGTTATTTCCAGACAAGAAATGGAGGGAACTCCAACTCCATGGTGCTTCCCCATACTTATGAGACAGACACACACACACAAGACACACATGTACGTTGTGCTCCCCCCAAATCCCTCTAAGCAATTATTTTTTAAACAAAAGTAGTGTTAAAACAAAAATTGAGAAACCATGTAACTATTCTTTTTTTTTCTTTCTATAGGAGGATCTCCATATATAGCAGCCAAAATCAATGAAGCTAAAGACTTATTAGAAGGTCAAGCTAAAAAATGAAGTAAACTTGAAGTTTTAAATTTTCTTATTAGTTAATGTATGAATACCAAGTTTTTATAATAAAATGCCTCAAAGCTACAAATTTTAATAATTATTTAGCACAAGCTAAGTCTAAGCTTTGGCATAATGAGGATTCAAAATCAGATTAGTAGACTATTTGGAAAACAAATATTTAATGTGAATATTACTCTACTAAGTTTTAACCTACTTCAAGGCAAATGGACAGGGTATCCTCAAGGAGTCCCTGGTCTAGTGGCACACTAAAATACAACATGCCAAGATGTCAAAAGGGTTCAAGTAGAGATCAGGAATCAAACTCCAGAACCCATATACTCCCCAAGCACAGATATCAGGTGTGCCCCATTCCCCAGCGCTGCCAGGAGCCATGAATACTCTGGAGTGCCCCTAAACAACCTCAGGCTCCCCCTACCCAAAACCATCAGGTATATCGTCCCCCCCAAACAAATATGGGTAAGGCATGTGCTTTGCACAGCCAACCTAGGTTTGATCCCCAGCACCACCTTAGGTCTCCTGAGCTCACCAGAGTGTAGAGACAGGAGTAAACTCTGCTGGGTGTGGTCTCTCCCACCCCTGAAATACTTCTGGAAAAAATATGTAATTAGCAGATTATGTGGACATTTTGGGATTAAAGGCTCAAAGAAACTTGCCCAAATGTTTGAAACCTTTAAATGTAGCCACAACTTTGGTATAAGAAACTGACATGTACATAGGACTGATAAATCCGATCTTGTTCAATAAAAACAGTATAAGATTTGAAAATAGATTCCATTTTTAATCTAGAAAGCATTCAGTTGCTTTAAAGTTTATGACTTACGTTAACAAGCATTTCATTTGTTCTGAGCCTGTACACAATTAGAAAAACTGAAATGATTTATCAAATTACTCAGTTTGGAACTATTAAATAGCACTTGACATTTGGGGTTAAAGAGAAAGCTCAATACAGCTGTAACACCTGCTTGCTTGCAGTGGTCCAAGCTGAATCCCTAGAGGCACCATATGGTTCCACCACCACCACCACCACCACCAAAAATTACCTCTGAGGACAGCTAGGCATGACCCTAAGCCAAATGGTAATCAAGGATCCTAATTAAAAAAGTTATTTGAGATTTGAGACACACTAAGGTAAAATCGCCAGTCCACAAATAATATTTAGTCTGTGGAGAGAGCTTGATGGGCTTAAGTAAATGCCTATCAAGATCAATTACCTACCACCTGAACTTTTGAGCTATGTTAAAGATCTGACTAGCAGAGAACAGGTTTTCAAAGTAAGTCATCCTATATTCAGCATTAGAACTTAAGGACACTTAAAATTTGGGTTATCTGTGCATAGCTTTTTAGGTGTGGGTTCCCCCCCCCCCTTTAAAATCTGACCAATTCAATTTGGTACAATTTAAGATGAGAAAATGAGTGCCAACTCTTATGTGGAATATGGTCCAGTTAATTCTGGGAACAAAAGGTCTATTTATTGAAATAAGTTTTAGTCATTGTGAATATTAATATTAGGGAGAACTTTCTGTAAGCCTTGTCACAAAATCAATCACCATGTCAATCTATAACTTTGCTTTATGTGTTTGTGTAAAGACATCTGTATGTTGATAAACATTCAACAGCCAGCAGCACTGTAACAAATGTAAGTACATCACAGCCTTTAGTAATGTCAGAACATCAGAAAGCACCTCACTAAACCTAGATGTCATCTTAAACAGAATGACTTAGTCACCAAAAATGTGAAAATCAAGACAATACACAGATCACAAACAGGCTGCTTATTTATAGTATATAAGCTGGGATCAAATAGGTATCTGTACTGTGGATCTAAGATGGTTCAAATTTTTAGTATTATGTATGTCCATGAATGCCAGGAATGAAAAGCAGCTTGTGGCAATCATGGTTAAAATGGAAAGGAATCTGCTGGTAATGAGGCTCATTTATTCTGGCATTCTAACTTTTATCTCATACTTTGGGACTAATCAAAATTTCTGTTAACAAGAGCATCAGGTGAAAGGGTGATCAACCTTTAAAAGCAAACTTCAGACAAAACTCAGAAAAGGCCAGAACCATAGCACAGCTAGTAGGGCATTTGCCTTGCATATAGCTAACAACCTGGGTTCAAGCCCAAGCATCCCATATGGTCCCACAAGCCTGCCGGGAGTAATTTCTGAACAGTCACGAGTAATCCCTGAGCGTCCTTGAGTGTTGTAAAGAGAAGAAAAAAAAAAAAAAACCACCCCAAAAGCAACTAATAAAAGGGACAAATAGAAAGTATGCCCACAGGCAATCAAGCAATTATGTTAAGTGCTGTGCAACATGTTTGAATGCTAGGAAGGTATTTATTAAAAGCATTAAAACTAATTTAAAAATAATTTAAAAATACTAAGGGGTAGTACTGCAGATTATTTTTCTGGCATTTAAATTTACTATTTATGCACACTCCCCATTTCAATACATTTAAAAAAAAACTTCCCTTCATAAAAATGTGAATTTTACAACATAATGGCTTGCTTTTAGGATAGGTGTATCTTTAAAATTTTCTTCTAAGTTCTTAAGCGTAAGTTTGCCCCCCCCACCACTTAACATGTATTTAACTGACATTTTCCCAGTATCTCAGTAGACTATTACTTTATGAGGTTAAGCAAACTTGCCAAATAACATGCCAGAAGCTTTCTATCAAAAGTCTATTCTGCTCATATCTCCACTGTGATAAGGCTCACTAGTCTTAAAAAACCCTGAATGGAATGTATGTTTGCCCTCTAAAGAAGCCCATGTTTTCTCTAAATCTCTCTCTCCCCTCCCATATATGAGTAAATTACTTTTTAAGAAAAAGAAAGAGCAAAACTAGGAATTAGCCTTGTGGAGATCAAAGTTGTTTGCCTTTTGACAAGATTTGAGCAGGCTCGTGTTTGAATCTGCCTATATGGTTCAACTTAATGTGAGACTTTTACAAATATTACAGAGGAAAATAAATCCAGCCCAAGTGTTTCCCAAGACTGATCCTTGGCACATCCAGTCTTAGTATGCCTGAACAATCTTTTGCTTTAACTGCCTTTTGGGTTGACATCTTTAGATAAATCTTACACTTCTAGCTGATAGAAGTGGGCTTGAGTGGTCCTAAAAAGATTGTTCCCCTCTTGGGTTTTAAGTAAATCCTCATTTTCAAGTATTTTCATATGATGGAAATATCCTATGGATGCAAAAAGTCTAGTTATACAAGTCTAATTAGTTTCTCTGAAGATGTCATTCAAGAACTCTAAAGACTGATGGAATGTAAATTTATGTCTAACACTCTGATGTGTATTTACATCGATTTCATCTATTTTTAATATGCTCCACACTAAACATAAAAGGCAGCTAATAGGAAAAACCACTGGTGAGTGTAAACACAAGTCTAGCTTTTTAATTCAAGAACAAAACGAATTACAATATAATGTGGCAGTAATGAAAAACTGTATTTTACTTAACAATGGAAACTTACCTACCTTAAAGAAAAACTTGGATTTGAAATCTTCTAAAACTGTAAAGACAGTATAGCAGGTGTAATACTTGCCTTGCATGTGGCAGACCCAAGTGTCCCCAGCACAGCACCTTATATGTTTTATATGTCCTCCGATGCCTGAACAGATTAAGATGTAGCCTCAAAACCAAAGTATTTTTTTTTCCCAAAAGCTTCACTTAAAATGCTGCTTTGAATTTTGTTTTGGGGCCACACCAGCAGTGCACAAGTCTTACTCCTCAATCTAAAATCAGGAGTCACTCCCAAGCAGTCAGGGGACCTAATGTGGTGCTGGGGATAAAAACTGTGTCTGTCACAGCAAGGCGGCAAAGCAAGAGCCTTTACTTCTCACCCCCCTCCCATTTAAGTTTCACAGTTCATTGTTAGAATATTAAATTGTTTTAATGAGAAATTTTAATACTACCTAGGAAGGTTTGTCTTAAAATTCAGAAATTTGCAGGAGGGCCATATTTTTATGGAAGCACAAATGACTCCTCAAATATGTGTAACATTTCAGGGGCAGGAGAGATAGAACAAAGATTTAAGTGTTGCCTTAATTGCAGGTGACCCCAATACTCACATATGATCCCCAGAATAACACCAGAAAATGACCCTGAGCAGAGCCAGAAGTAATAAGCTCTGTACATTGGATGTGGCTCCAAAACCAGACAAGAGAAAAAATTGAATAGGACTCAAAATTTCCAAAACAGTAATACCTGTAAATATGAAATAGATGTCACACAAGATGTGGAGGTTCCATCTCCAGTCCAAATAAATAAAAATAAAAACACTATTCAGAACTCTACAGTAAGGTGATTCGGTAACATTCTGATTTTGAATGCCACATACTACTTTTTCTTATTACAAGTGTTGACTATACTATTTATCAGCTTAGAGACTGATGTTGCCTTAGCAATAAGTTCTATATAAGAGAATCTATTCAGTGTTGTTATTCCTGACCCAATGACAATAGCAGCATTAAGGTACAACCTATACATGTTAACCCTTGCTGTTTCTAAGTGCTGTTAGACCTTAACAGTATTCCAAATGTGCTCATAGGACTTTTCTTTACAACCTGAAAACTGATTCAAAAAAATCAAAACTCAATAAGGTATCTCTAGGTAACATATAAACTACTTCACTTGGGAAAAATCCTAAGAAAATCTATGTTAAAGGTACAAACCAGTCAGAAGTTTCCTGTAATGTCAAAATATAATGAATTAATCAATGAAACAATGTTTAACAGTTAACAATACACCGATAACCTTTTATGGGGGAGGGGTGGCATTTTGGGCCACATCCTGAGACATTCAGGACTCCTGGCTATGCGCTCAGAAATCGCTCCTGGCTTGGGGGACTATATGGGAACCCGGGGGATCGAACCTCAGTCTGTCCTAGGTTGACACGTGCAAAGCAAATACCCTATCGCTGTGCCACCCTCCCACTGATAGCTTTTAGTTTGAGTTTTGTGAAAAGGAATTTTGCTCAGTTCAGATTTCTTAAAATACTGAACACAAAGCTGGAAATGGGAGGGGTGACAGAGATAGCACGGAGGTAAGGCATTAGCCTTGCATGCAGAAGGACAGAGGTTTGAATCCTGGCATCCCATACGGTCCCCCGAGCCTGCCTAGAGGGATTTTCTGAGTGTAGAGCCAGGAGTAACCCCTGAGCAATGCCGGGTGTGACCAAAACAAACAAAAAGCTGGAAATGGTTGACTACAAAGTGAAGAATAATTTTGTACTTTAGCATAGTAAGTACATTTAGAAATGAAAACCATCTTTAAGATGTGTGAGTAATTAATTCTGTAGTCTATAACCTCTAACCTTTTTTGCAGCTGGGTAACTTCCCTATTTTTAGGACTTTTCATGTCTTCTCAAATTATAACAATAAAAATCCTCTACAGTACAGATTATCCCAGAAGCATTTTTTATAGTTTCAACACCATAGTTCAGAAGACATAGATCTGAATCTAAAGTGATTTACTTACTGATAAGCACTTTTGACATTTTTATTAGTGCTGGCTGGAGAGTGTGTAAAGTGCATGTTTGCTTCCTGGCACTTGTGATAGGTACTGTGTTTTATGAAATAGCCAGGAGTGATTCCTGAGTGAAAAACAAAGGTGGGTGTTCTTTCATTTCCCTGATAACAGTAGGATTTCTTAAATGGAATATTAGGTTGAATCACTGTAAGGAGACTGCCACTTCTTTAGCAAAGATTTCAACTACTGGCAATTTACTATGGCCTAACCAGTGGTCCTCAAACTATGGCCCACGGGCCACATGTTGTATTTGTTCCCATTTTGTTTCTTCACTTCAAAATAAGATGCATAGAGTGTGCATAGGAATTTGTTCATAGTTTTTATTTTTACTACAGTCCGACCCTCCAACAGTCTGAGGGAAAGTGAACCGGCCTCCTGTTTAAAAAGTTTGAGGACCACTGGAACTTATTCCAATCAATAGTTGAGTATAGTTTTGAATTACCATGAGCTGCCCAAGTTTGATTATATAATTATTCCACATTGAAATACAGGTACTATCATAGTTTAATAATACAAAACTGTATTTATACACACCATCTTAATAAGGGGCCAATAAATTTATACCAGATAGCTTTGTAAGAGTATAAGGGAAGCCAAAACCATAATAGCAGTACTATGATTTACAGCCAATATCTTATCTCCCTGCCTTCTCAAATATTGCTAAATGATTAAATCCACTTAAACCCAAATTCTTTTTATGTCATTTTCAATAACCACTAATCATCGAATTAGTGCATTAGCCAGTGTTCCATTCATCTTGAGCTTACAATAGGGGACAACCTTTGATAATACTAATTGGTTTCAACCTTAAGTAGGTTTTCCTGGGGCCGGCTCGATCCCCCGGCATCCCATATGGTCCCCCCAAGCCAGGGGCAATTTCTGAGCACTTAGCCAGGAGTAACCCCTGAGCATCAAACAGGTGTGACCCGAAAAACCAAAAAAAAAAAAAAAAAAAAGTCTGTTTTCCTAATTTATTATAACATTCAGTTAACATATAGAAGTTGCAGGGCCTTCTCAGATTAAACAGACATAGGAAATAGCAATGTAAGTACTTCTGGCTTTAGCATGAAGGTGACAACTCAAGAATGGCTTCAATAGGGACCCAAAATACACCAGTGGCTTTTAGTTATTAAATGCCCAGTGCTTCCTCAACCCCTATGATTGCCATATATACATTTCCTAAGATTTTTATTTATTGAACAGCCTCTCTCGATCCCTTAAGTTATGTTCCAGATAGTTTGCATGAACTCACCAATTTTATGCACTGTTTTTCTTAACTTCACCTATATTTTCAATTAAGATTTTGGAAGCCCAACACTAATTTCATCTATGTTACTGCCTATCATTAGACACATACTTTTTGGCTACTTCCAAGCCCATTGAAGTCTCACAAATGTGATTAAACCCAAGAATAAGTTGCAGTTGTTTTTGTGTGTCTGGTTTTGGGTTACATCAGGGTTACTCCTGGCTGGTATGGGGGACCAAGCTTCATGCAAAGCAAACAGCCAACCACTGTGCTGTCACTCCAGCCCCATGTTTTTAAAGTTTTTAACTTTTGCCTCCATATCAGTTTCAGTACATAGGTCTTCATTATTTCACATTTGTACTCAAATGTTTTTCTTTGCTTTATAACTCTTACTAGCAAATTGTCCAATGGTTAAATCTTACCTAACTAGTATATAATGGCAATGTTCCCTTGTCAGAATTAAATTTCAAGACTAAATCAAAATGGTCTCTTTGGGGAAAGTGTTTTTCCTTCTCAATGTAATAAATATTTGCCTGGCAGTTGTGTACAAAGCAAAAACACTAACCACTGCACACCAATTTTTAAAAAATATGACTATTAAAAATCTAATTACTGAGACCATATTCCCTTTAAAGATATTTTCCTCTTCCCTTTGAAACAATGCTTGTGGAAAAGACATTTAGTCATTTATCTTACATGAAAAAAGATGAAAATTATTTTCTCTTTTTACCACAGTTGCCTAAAGAATACTGACAATTCTCACAATTAACCTGTAAACCTAATTATTAGCAAAAGCCAAAGGCTGAAAAGAACAAATCTTCACTGTTTCCAATGTTGAAGGTTGAAAAGGACATGGGTTAATTTTCTTAAAAATTAGAACATAAACTTTTTTTTTATTACCAGCACAAGTATCACACTAGTCACTCAATACCTTAAATCAGTTACCAAGATTTCTGGGGAAAGGATTATATATCAAACATTCACACTGACCTGACAAAAATTAATTTTAAACTATACCTAGGGGGCTATAGAAGGTAGGGCACTTCCCTTGCATAGAGCCAATTAGGATTTAATTTCCTACACACTATATGGAGCCCTGCCAGGGCTAATTCCTGAAGGAAGCCAGAAGTAACCCTGAACATCACTGGGTGTGGCCCAAACTTAAGAGAAATTTTTACCCTGAATTCTTCAATCATAAATTAAGATCACATAATTATAGGCATTCAAAATTAAGCAATTATACACATTAAAAAGAAAACCCTCTAGAAGTCAGCCAATAGAAAGGACTATCATTCTTAGTTGTTTACATTAAACTCTTTAGGTCACAATTGTTTGCTATGACCTATTAGTTTCATACAGTACCAGTTTCTAATGCACATAGCTTGTTTATTTTCCTAAAATTAAGTCATCTAAGTTCATAAATAGTACTGTTTCAAACACGTTTCATGTGTTTACTTTCCTAAAATAGTCATCTGATGACTAAACTATTAAAATTTTCAGTAATATTCATATATTTAAAATTGAAAACCAAAAAGCATGTTAACTGCCCATTCCTGTTTGAAAAACTGCTCACAAAAATTTTAATAATCAAAGCAAAAGTAAAATTTCATACCTCATCCTTACAGAAGTTGCCATTCATTGGAAATTTTATATGAAGACTTTCCTAAGATTATAAACCCTGCTCATCTATAAGCCTAAGTGCTATAATTTCAGAAAATTAATTACTGAATAATCAACTGATAAAGTGGCATTATAATACTATCTATAATTATAGATGCTTTTAAAAATGCCATCAGGTTACTACTATTCTAGACCTGTAAGTAGCTCCAACTACTTTGTAACAATTGTTATAAAAAGTAGAAAGTTAAAAATCAGCATATGGAAGATCAAAGTTTATTTACTACCTGCATACAAAAACATATTGCACATCAAACAACCAAAATTAAAAAAAAAAAGGAAAAAGAAAAAAAAAAGGAAAGATAAGATAGCCTACTGAAGACTAACATGTAGTTTATACAGAATAAACCTTCTGGAAATTGATCTTTCAGTAGTTCAGGTTATGTCTGAATGGACATGACTAATTCACCTTAGTGTTTTAACTAAAGCTGTGTTTGATTTTTAAATACTGTACACTTTAATAAATAAACCAAACAAAGCTTCAATGTAGAACAGTCACTGCCAATATCACCCAGTATCCCTGCAGATGAGAATTTAACAAATGTATTCCAGTGGTCTGCAGATTTTCCTCTACACACAGCATTTAAAAAAAAAAAAAAAAAACAAACACATTAAAACAGACCAGTTTCCAGACTAAACTAATGAAGAAATTACAGTTCAGTGCAAAATATTTTAGACTGCATTTCATTCTAGTTTTCCTCAGGTGAAGAAGTGGTTGCATATTATTAAAAATGTAACAAAAGCAGCTAATGCTTTCATAAAGAATATTACGTTAGGGATCCCACACCCCACCCACCGCCCCCCATTTCTGCCATGTTTTGAAAACAAAATAACATTTCCTATAGCCAGCAACTTTTTTTAATGTTACATATACTATTCTCAAGGCACATCTGATGATATATTTTATAACACAGTAGGTGTCAAAGTATGTTTAACATATGATTTCTTCAGGATCCCTCCCCTTTCTGAATTCCAAATGGAGGAACTGAAAGTGCGATGTAAAGACTGGCGATCCATATTCTATCTTTGGCAAGCTTGTACAAGCACTATTGTAAAATGTAATGTAAGAACTGTAAACTAGGAACTTCTTCAGTTTATGAAACACCATTCAGGACTGCTGCTTCTTGAGTGTTTTCTTCTTTTAAGGTATTTATCTTTTCTTCTCCTGGAGTACGTTGTAGCTTGGAAATTTCATCGCCAGAAGCACTAGTTGGGCCATTTATTGCCTTTTCTGAAGGACCATGCTCTTCAATCACATCTTTTGCCTGCCAAAGGGAAACAGCTTTTTCAACTTCATTATAAACAAAATCTATTGCTGAGGAGAAAAGGCTACATAAACATTAATTAGCTAATAATTATAGGCTCATGTACCACAATAACTCAAAAGAATTTAAATGATTAAAAAACTCGAAACAAATCTCAATTCCTTTTTTTTTTCTTGCAAATAGCAATACCTAAACCACAGGAAAAACTTAAACTTGTCTGCTAAAAATTGTGCCTACTTTATCATTTTAACCACTGAAGAGCACATCTAAATGATATAAGCAGTTAATAACCTAAGAAAATCAAAATCACCTGCTTCACTCACCTTTTACACGTTGTGTATTCATGTCTTGAATCCCTTACAGCACAGAGTAACTGAAACTTAAATCTATCACTGAAAATGGTTTATATAGCCTACTGCTCCCCAAAGCAAGTCTTTATCTCTGGGTAGAATTATCTTTTTTACATATGCTATTTAACTTTCTAAGTGAAAAAAAAAAATTCAGCTCATGCATGCATATTTTTAGTTACCAGGGGAAAAGAACAAAATCAAGAGTACTCTTAAAATTATTTTTCTCGTTGGGGAAACGAGTGATCGTACATTAAGTGAAAATAAAATAAAACCATATTTAAAAAACAAAAACCAAAAATATAACAAAAAACCAAAACCTACAGGTTAAATTCTCCTTACCATTTCTTTCTTGTTTTTAGCCAAAGTTTCCCTTGGGAGGTTTCTTTGTCTGCTCTGAGACTCAGCTCTAGAAATATAATCTGCAACTGTGACTGTTAAAGATGAGAAAAAAATTACAGGTGTTGAAAAAATATGTCTAACGTTTATTTATGGATAAAGAAAATTTTACTTTTAAATTGATGGAGGGTTACCCAATTTCAAGAATTATTTAAGTTGGGTAACACCAAAAACAAGCCTTAAAAAAAATGCATGTTTTAGTAATGATAGTACAAAAGGTTTTAAGCTGGAGACTGAGGAAAACTATAGTCCTCTTTCACAAGTATCCAGCCATTTGCTTCTAGTTGAATATGTGATTGCGGGATAAGTTGGCATAGATACCCACAATCCAAGAACAGAAAATGCAGCACTTAAAACCCAAACAATGTTTGCAGTTAGAAGTTATGGGGTAGGGTTTTTCAAGTCATAGTGTTATGATTCCATTCGAAAATTATCAAAGATTTAAGAGATTTTATTCAAGTAGTTATATTTTTAAACACAAGCTAAGTGTTATTTCATGGCTCTGTAAACATGTCACACCAGAAGCCATTATGGGTTTATGAGCACACAGGAGAGTATCCTAAAAAATGTGGTCAGTGGTAGTAGAAAAAGGGTAGCAAAATTTAGTAATGACCCCCTGCTCACTCTACGAATATTTTTAGGGAATTGATGTATGCTTGCAAGAGATTAGGGAGATGACTTTGTGATACAATTTGAAAAAGATTCACCCAAGCTAACAACTACGATACACCCAAGTACAACAAATGCTATTTGGTCTACCTACAGATATTCTGGAGAGGCCTCATTTAATACCACTATCCAGTCTCTTCGAGGTCTTACAATACAGAATTCACTGACTTGAAGAAATAGCAAATTAATCCCCGCTCTCAATTAATATTCTTTGTTTTGGGGCTATACCCAGTAGTAACTGCTCAAGGCTTACTTCTGGCTTTGTGCTCATGGATCATTCCTGGCAGCCTCAGGGTTGCTGGGAATCAAACTGGAGTTGGCTACACATGAAACAAGTGCCTAAGTGTACTATCACTCTGGCCCCTGAAGAATTAATTTTCTATTAGAAACTGATAAAATTCCCTGGTTATGTGAAAAAGTGCTACTTTAAATCATGAGAACAAGTTCACTATGTTAAGAATGAAAACTCAAGTAAACTTTTAAATTAGTTTCTGGGAAAACTAGTTCATATTATTTTAACAAATGCTTAAGTCATTTTAATTCAAACATTCTAGATATTTTAATTCATTTTTCTTAAATCATGAATGAACATGATAATACATTACAAGAGTCAAGAAATTCTAAGGGCCTAGGAAATTAATCATTTAAACAACTTATTTCAGAATACAGACTAAAGATGTTTCATGTCTAAAACTGTCTCTTCCAAGTAAAAATCTTAGTAAGTTTAAAATTATTTAATCATTTTCAAAACTGGGAAAGGTTATTATATAGATACATAGCAAATCATTCTATGAAGGAATCAGTTGGGCCAACCTTTGATACAATTCTTTCAGCCTTCAATGATAAACTATCCAGCTAACATGGAAATTCTGGCAAAGAAAAGCCTAAGTCAGGGAGACAGCTCAAAAGGCTGGGCTGAGGTGCAATGCTTTGCACAGTTGAGCCAGAGTTCCATCCCTGACCTGACATGGACTCTAAGCACTGACTCGGTAACAGCCACTTAGCACGAACAGGTAATATCCTCACTCCAAAAAAAAAAGAAAGATAAAAAAGAAAACAGCCCCCCCCACCTGTTTAGAACTAGCCTTATACACTTTGGAATATTAACAAATACAATATCCAAAGGAAAAATACTGGCAATCTGTGTAGCATAATTTATACTCTAATTTTATCTAAACTGTCGAGGTTAACTGGACACCAGTGTATTATCACATTCTAAATAAGTAAAATTTAATATTCACTTGATACTAAGGTCAACAAGAATTTTTGAGCAAATAAAAACAAATGACTATATTTAGAAATGTTGCTAATTGGGGCCGGGCGGTGGCGCTGGACGTAAGGTTCCTGCCTTGCCTGCGCTAGCCTAGGACGGACCGCGGTTCGATCCCCCGGCGTCCCATATGGTCCCCCAAGAAGCCAGGAGCAACTTCTGAGCGCATAGCCAGGAGTAACCCCTGAGCGTCACAGGGTGTGGCCCAAAAACCAAAAAAAAAAAAAAAGAAATGTTGCTAATTAATATAGATGTCTTCCCACCCACCCCCAACTACCAAAACCTACTGTCACTGGCAAGGAGAAAACAAAATACTTATTCTAACTCTTATTCTATCAGTGTTAATGATGGCTGGTTTTAGTTCCCTAGGGGTTGGGGGCCAATAGGACTTTTATAGTCTAATGAAGAAAATTAGTCTCTGAAAGGAAAATATTAATCACAGAAAAAGAAAAGAAAAACAGGAATGTGGCATGAAATATACAAATCATTATCAAACTACTGCAAACTCCCAGTACTGAAATCTTTGCCTCTCCTATAATACTGTTATCCTTTTTATGTGTATTAACTTGTTTAGTATATTACCTTCTAGTAAGTTATGTTCAAATTTGTTCTATAGTAAGTCCACACTGAGTGCTTTTATTTTTACATTTATACAGTATGAGCAGAAAATATATTAACTATCTGAAGGTAAATCTCTAGGACTATTAAAAGAGGGAAAAGAGAAAAATATTTACTGAAAACTTTGACAATTTTCATTTCTTTTAAATCACAACTCCCATTAAAATAGAAACACTCCTCCCCCTCAAATTAAAAACTAATACCTTTAGTATTCCCAAATAGCTCTAAACACACTAAACTTAAAACACTAATGGTAAAAGAAATTATTTGGGGGTGACACATGAAAGAATTTCTTTTGTAAAGAGTGCAAAATTAGTTCAAAAGGGGTTTATTTCTGGTGCACACAATTTCTTCACTGTGAACATATATGTAATTCTCTGTATACAAGAAAGGAATCATGTTCAAAATAATAGACACAGCAAACATTTTTCGTTTAAGTCAGTAAAACGTATGACTACTTGAAGTAACATCCTAGAACTAAGTATTATTAATTTGAATAGTTAGTAGGTGTACGTGAAAAGAAATCACACAATAAACAAAAAACATAACATGCATTCCTCTTATTAGGAAGACACTTCAAGTATATATCTCTTTTATACTTTTTTTTTTAAAACTGGATATTACAGTTCCCACAAAAATGAGGTGCTGAATCCAGGTATTGTTACCAGACACCATGCAAAATCTGCCCAATTCTGCCAATTAACCTCAACCACAGCCTGTAACCAAGTCCCTGAAATAGCAGGCGTTATCACAAATGTGAAGATTCTGCCAACTAGACAAAACAGTGGTCTTCTCCACAGTATTCCCATGTTTTAAAAAAAATTTTTTTTGAGACACAGTATTAGTTTGATTAGACAGGTTATGAAACATTTAAGGTGTAAAGAATGCATTCTCTTGACTAGTCTTATTAGTTGAGTAAACAATTTATGAAATGCACATCTTGAATGTCTACGCACACATGTGTACATGTAAGTACAATATATTTAGAAAGTAGACACATGACATTTTCATGCTTGTGACCTGGTGCTGTGAATAGGTCCACTGAAGTTACCTGGCTGTCTATCTTCTGCCTGACCCCTGAAACGACGCCTGCGGCTACGATTGCGTCGCTGGGGTTTTTTTTCACTATCATCTGTAATTGCAAAGTTTACCATGAACTAGTCTGACAAAAAAAAAAAAAAAAAGAAGAAGAAAAGGAAAAAAAAACACCAAAATAAACAAAACCAAGAAACTTCTTTCCATTAAAGATTTAAAAGACAAAACTTTTAATAGGAAGATTAAATTACTGACAAAAATCAGACTTCTGTAGATTTAAATGTTCCAAATAAAATTTTTAAAATAGAACTCTTACAAGGAAACGAAGGATTTAAATCAAATTCAAAAATTTAGATTACCACAAAATGATAAAGTTTAGATTTACCAAAATTAACAAACATTTAGCCCTTTGATAATGCTTCTTCAAAATACACACCTTCACTTTTGTTATTTTATTAATTTTTTTAAAAAGCTCTTAAAAGATTCATTCTTTTTTTTTAAAGATCCATTCTTAAGATGCCAGATTCTGTACAAAATTAAGAGCATACCTCGTAGTTACAGTAACTGTACTACTTTAATGGCATCAAAGGGCACTTTTATAAAACTGTCGGTTTCATATAATTTTCTAAACAAATTTAGAAAAATAAACATTTTAAGACAAAAACAAAGCTATCTGCTTTGAAATAAACACTGAAAAAATTCTATTTGGGATCTGCACATTTAATGCAATTTTTTCCCCAGTATCTTTCCCCAAATGCTTACATACCTAGCCCGTTTTCATTAACCGAAGCTGTATCAGATTCAGTCATTCCATCCATCAGAACAGCATCTTCATCAGTCCTTCGTCTACGAGACCGCCTACGACGGTTAGTACTATGATGGGATTCGCTGGCATCAGTGTCTGCAGTCTGATCTGATTCGGTATTATCAAGTAAGCTGTATGGATTGCTGTCTGGATCTTTGAGCACTATATGCATGTCAGAGGCAAGAAATATTTGTTTAAGAGAGCTGCAGTATCTGGTACCATTCTGATCTATACTGAGATATACCAAATTAATGATAAACTCCAATAATTGCCAATCAATGCTTCAAATAAAATGTCTCACTATTTTGATAAACTTTAATCCCAAACTAAATTGTAAAATAGTGTCTTCTATGTCGTATTTATCTATATAATAAAAATATTAATGGTGATAAAAAATTAAGATACTATTTCTTTTCAAGTACTTTTGAAGATATTAGAAAATTTATTATTACATCTTAATTCTGACATTCAGAGTAGAACTATTCAACAGAAATTTCTGATTCAAAAGAAATAATAAATGGCTTTGTTCCTTTGCTGAATTCAAAGTGATTGTTGTATCTTTGTGCTAATTAAAGGGTTACTTGCAAATAATACTCAACACCTGTAGTTGACAATTTAAAAATGTTTCTATGAACAAGTATCAAAACAAATCTGTAAAAAAGAAAGCAAACTAAAAAAGGGTGAAACTGATTATGGGAAAATGCATAAATGAATGCTGACTAGTATTCCCATCTCCAGAAACAAAGAGTGAAGGTGGGATAAGGTGGGGTGAGAGTGGAAAAGGAAAAGTTTTTAGATATAATCCGTAAGAAAAAACCATCTTACCTATGTGCATTTATTGCATCCACCAATCAAATTATAGAAGAAATTCACCTAATCACGATTTTTCCTAAGTTTCCTTTGGTATCAGTTAGCAAGCTAGCATCTTTACAAAAGACACTAAGTTTATCCATTAATTATAAACACTAGGTAAAGTACATTATTTTGCAAACCAGCATATTATACCTTTATAAGCCCAAGTAACAGTGAGGAATAGACTGAATTATAAAAACTACTTCCTTAAAATAGTCTAACTAAAAACTTAAAACTCAAAAAATATTAATAAAACTAGAGTACCTTTTGTAATTTCTAAGCACAACTGTTATAGAACTATATGTGTATATATGTCATCTAATTTTTAATGCTATGTAAACTGCCTGAATGGTTAGGGTGGTATAAATGTTAAAGATTCAAGCTTATTATGATCTAGTCCACATATCTTCACAATCATTCCGCCCACACACTCCAGCCTATTAAAGAACATTCTAGCAACTATGACTCCACATAAAGATCATTTAAAGTTTTCCAAATCTTAAGTTAAAATTTTTTTCATACTTAAAATCTAGCTAAATCCTCCTCTTCAAAGTTCTATTGCTCGAACATTAAAATTTAACAGGTTACCTTACAAATTACCCCATTTCCCAAGCAATACATTAATATAGCAAAGAATGCTTTTCAGCTCATCTTCCACATTTTAGATATACATACATTATTATAAAGTTTCTGAATTTGAAAAACAAAAACATATAACCCAAATATGCTATTCAGGGGTTGGGAGTTCCTTCCTAAATGCATAAACATTCACCTCCAAAACTAAAGGCATAAGCATACATCTAACCATCACCATGTACATGCCATGTACCATGCCAAATTCAGTTTCTCTAACTTGAAAACAAAACTTCGAGAAAATTCTACACAGCTTTTCCTTACATTGCTATATTCTGTTTTCCTAACTGGAAAATACTTCCAAAAGAACTTATATAAAGTTATATTGTTTACGAAGACAGGATGTGACATAGTATATAAAAGACTACCGGAACTGATGGAGGATTTGCCACCACGTGGTCCACCACGACCTCGACCCCCAGAAACACTTCTGCCTCTTCCACCTGGGCGTCTCCTGCTGTCACGCTGATGTCGGCTCTCTCGATCATCTTCTCCTGCCAATGACCAATCACTCAGCTCATCTTTACGTTCAGATTCTGTTTCAGAGGGGTTAGACAGCTCAGAATTTGTACCTTGAGAAAGAGAACATATGCCAATTATATTCTATTTAAAAAGGACTGGCTGCTTGTAAGATTTAACAAAGCTAATTATACTGAAATTCATTAAAACTAAGAAATACAGAGACAAAGAAATAGTACAGCAGGTTAAGTTACTTGTGTCTTGCATTTTGCATGTGGCTGACTGGGGTTCGATTACAGGCACCTAACATGGCCCTCAGACTTTTCAGAAGTGATTCCCTGGACATCCCTGAGTATAACTCACCCACCCCCTAAAAAAACTTATATAAAACGTAACTAAGTATTATTATACCAAAGACAAAGATTTAGTCAGGTTAAAAATGGAACTGTTTCATGTACAGAAACAGTCAATGGATCATTTCAGAAAACATGAAGCATTGCAGATACACTATTAAAAATGTACTTAACATGGGAAATTAAGAACTTTTCCCTGAATTTGATTTTAATATAAACTAATATAGTAAAAAATAACCATGTCCAATATTTAAAAGTAAATCTTATATTTATAAAAATTGTTTACTATATTCCAATAGCATTTCAGATTAGTGAGCAACTTTTCTGCATTTTATTATCTCTTAAAATAGTTTCATTTGGGGGCGGGGGAGGGAGTGAGGGTTGGTACCAGAACCCAAATCTAATACCTCTCAGATGCTGTGAGGCTATACTTTACCTCCATTGAACCACACCCCCAAACAGCAATATTTTTCATAAACTGATTCTCTTTTATTATATGTACATAACACACATAGTAAGTAGCTGTTTTGTTTTCTTCTGTTTGAGCCAAACCCAACAATGCTCAGAGCTTAAACTTGACTCAGCGATCAGTGATCACTCTTGCAGGGCTTGGTGGACCACATGGGATGTTGGGGATCAAAACCAGGTTGGTCGTCATGTACAAGGTAAGAAGCTTATCCCCTGTACTACTGTATGTAGCTCTGGCCCACAGCAAAGTCTTAAGAGTCTAATTTCGAAGTTACTGGATGTTTTAAAATTACCCTAAAAAGAAAATTTGACCTATCAGTAGTATATAGCAATGTTCATTATGATTTTAAAAGTTTGTAGACTGGGAAGATGAGGGTTCTGAGAGCTTGTATACAGGCTTACATGCTTGCCTGACACACAGCAGATTCAAATTAACTCCTGGTACTACATTTGGTTCCCTTAGTACTTCCAAGAGTGATCCTAAACAGAGCCAGAAGTAAGTCCTGAGCACATGTTGTGGTCCCAAAGGCAAATAGAAAAATAAAGTTTGTAGCTAGACTATAATAATTTGCATATCCCAGGCTCAATACCAGCACTGAATGGATCCCTCAGCACTTCCTTGAAGGGAAGAACCTCCTCAAAGCAATATAGGTGCACTCCACAAAAATAAGAATAATCACATTAAATAAAATAAATGTTTATAGGAGCCAAAGATAATGGTGCATCATTTTTGAGAATTCAACTCTGGAGCACCAGTCACAGGCTAAGTGGCATCTGCCATTTTGGATCTCTACACAACAATGTGTGATCCCAATACTATTGCAACCAAATGTTTAATTTTCCCAATCATAACAATAACAATGAAAGGTAAAGATAAAATGTATTTATCATTTCTAGCAATACAATGACCAATGTTCTAATGACTATCATTTAAAAATTTAAATGCAGCAAAAAATTCTATAAAAGCCTGTAATACTGTTCAGGGAGATATAGAGATAGAACCCATGCTTTACACAGAAAGAGATCCTAAGTTCTATCCTTGCTAAAACAGGCTGTCCACAATCACCAATAGTAAATCACAGGGATGGGTCCCCCAGACTACTGAACTTCTCTGAGAAAGTCCCTAAAATGTATTTTTTTCCAAGAAGTGAGCCTACCAGCATCTATTCATTTAAAAAGATAATTCTGCAATGTACCTTTTTGGGAGAGGATATAACTATAGTTAAACAATATGATCATAGCACAGATTAACTGGTGAGAACTATACTTGATTAAAATACTATTTTTCTTAGGTCTGAGAAATAGCTCAACAGGTATGCACCTGAGGTTTCATCCCAACACCACATAGCCCTCGAACACTGCTATAAGCAATCCTATTACACTGTGTTAGGAGTAACTCCAGAGCATTGCCAGGTGTAGCCCCAAAACAAATGAAATAGCAAAGAATGGAATCAGAAAATTAACTCCCCAGAGTGTTCTCCAAAACAAGTAAAAAATAATTAGTTGATATTATATTCTGCTAGAATAAGGACAAGTTACTGTTTTCATGCAGAGATAAATCTTTAGGTCTTAGATGGATGAGCCAAGATTTAACCTCTGGGCTATCATACATGCACAAAAGTTTGCACACAATCACACACACGTGCTCTTAATGAACTATTTACTTACAAACCTATATCCTGCCTGAGCGTATTTACCAAAATCAGAAGGCAGAAGTATGGCTTATATTTAAAGACGTTCACAGAAGTTCATGATGAATTCTCTTTAGAAACTGTAGCTTTTAACTGTCACAGCAAGAAAATTACTCCTTCAATCTAAATCCAGTACTTAAGATATTAAAAGGCATATTTAAGTCAGACTTTCTAAATTGGATAGGTGAGAAAACACCGCACCCCCTCTAGAGATTATATGTGTAAGCTTCAAAAGCACAGCCAACAGTAGCACCCAAGGCTATTGTCCCTTTTCAAGATCATTTCAATAGCCCTCATGAGATAGCTATCAGCACACTTTGGAGAACACTGGTTTAAATGATAGATTTCACCAGTTATAAGACAGATATTCAAGTAAAAAACAATAGGGGCAAGTGAGCTGACCAGTGCTTGTTTATAGAAAGTAAGCCATTTAAATATTTATGATGGTAAAATAACTTTACAAATGATTAAAGTTAAGGATACTGAGGTGGAAGATTATCACACTACATGGGTTTCTGAATGAGAATCATTAGAAAGGTCAAATATTTCTGCAGCTTAAAAATCATAGTGAAAACACTTTTCCAACTGCAAAGAATCAGAGAAATAAACACTGTGTGTGTGTGGAGAGACAGACAGACAGACAGACAGACAGACAGACAGACAGACAGACAGACAGACAGACAGGCAGACAGACAGACAGACAGACAGACAGACAGACAGAGACAGAGAGAAATGGGAAATGCTAGGACCAGGAAACGAAAATTTGAAGAGAACAAATTCTCCCTAAGTCTACAAAAAAAGGACTGGACAGAGTACATGAGAGATCTCATCTTACATGGTTCCCAGACATAGATCTATTATGATACCATCACCACCACCCCCAGAGACCACAAGGAATCTAGCAATGATAACTGGGAGGGGAATCCTGATCTCTTGAGCAACTCTTGGAGGCATATCTAACCCTCCAAACAAGTCTCCAGAAAGGAAAATCACAATATGCTGCTAACTTTTTAAGTTTGAGACAAGTTTCCAATCAGGTTTCTTAACTTTAAATTAACATTAGAACAATCACTTTTCAGAACACTAAATTAATAATTTCTTACACCAGCAATAGAAACAAAAACAGGAATTATTTCGACCATACAAACTCCTAATTTTGAAGAACAGTCCATGCTTTTAATTAAAAAGACAGTAAGCTTTAAAAAATAATTGGGGGGTGGAGAATAGCATGGAGGTAGAGCGTTTGCCTTTCGTGCAGGACAGTGGTTGGAATCCCGGCATCCCATAAGGTCCCCCGAGCCTGCCAGGGGCAATTTCTGAGCATAAAGCCAGGAGTAAGCCCTGAGCGCGCTGCTGGGTGTGACCTCCCCATAAAAAAATTAATTGTGGGGAGGGTGAGGGTTAGAGGGACTGGGGCAGAGTTCAGCAGTTAAGGACCTTGTTCTTTGACCTGGATTAAATTCCCAACATCCCCAAGCACCAGGAAAAGTGATTCCTGAATAGATCAGAGTACTCCAAAACAAGGCTGGGTGTATCTCCTCCCAAATTTTCTCAGTAATGGGAAAGAATTCAAAGAGCTGGAGTAACTGTTCTGGAGTCCTGGGTTTGATGGTTCACATCACAAACATGGTACCTAAACACTACCAAAAGATATCCAAGTGCCAGCCTAGAGCTCAGCCGTGAATCCAAAAATTAACAAAACTAAGCCAAATGGATCCAATTTTATTAACAAATGAAGGACCTGCTTTTGAAATAACATTTTATGAAGCATGGTAGGTAAGGAGGAATTTGGGTCACAAACAGGTGTTCAGGAGTAACCCTGGCTGTAATTAGATGACATGTGGCTGGAACCAAATTAGCCAAGTGGCAAGGAAAGCGCCATATGTGTACTACCCCACCCAGTACCTCAATGAAATTTTAATTTGATTTTTCCTCATTCTAAAATTTGTAAAATCCTCTCACAAAGATGGTACCATATCCTCTGAATGATCACATGTACCAAATACTCAAAATATCTTTACCAAGCCCAACATGCATCCATTTATAAGACACTTTAGTGCCATTAATTCTGCCAATTCAACTCAAATATCTATTGTTTCAAAACCTATCAACATCAGAAATTTCTCACACAGCTACCAGTTAAAACCTTCTGTTGGACCTAGGAATGTATACCAGGTGCAATGCTTGCACTGCATTCGTGAGGGCCTTTAGTTCAATCCTCAATACTAAAAATAAAACACAAAAAAATCCTTCTAATATGGTGTACATATAGGCATTTATATAGTTAAATTCAATTATTTTATTCAAAAGTTATTTTTAAGAGGTGTTATATTCTACAATGATTTAGAGTTGAGTGCCATCTACTGTGAACAATTTAGTATTTTTCAATGTATACTTTTCCCACCACCCTCAGTGACACAAATTTATCACCTATTTTTTTTGTCAAAATCATTTGCCAAAGTGACCTTACATTAATAAGTGAACTTCACAAAGGCTTATAAAATACTTCAATAAAGACCGGAGCAATAGTATAACAGATAGGAGATATGTAGACTTGCATGCAACTGATCAGGGTTTGATCTCCAGCACTGCATATGGTGACCCCCAACCCCATGATTCCTGGCTGCAGAGCAAGAAATAACCCTGAGCATCATGAGGTATAGCCCCCCAAAATTAACAAAAACTCAAACCAAAAAAAGGAAACACAGAAAATCTTATATATGTCAATAAATTTACCAAACAAACAAACTTGGGCCAGAGTGATAGCACAGCAGAAGGGCATTTGCTTTGCACACTAACAACCAGGGACAGACCCAGATTTGATCCCCAGCATCCCATATGGTCTCTGAGGCTGCCAGGAGCAATTTCTGAGCACAGATCCAGGAGTAACCCCTGAGCACCAAAGGATATGGCCCAAATAACCCAAAACAAAAGAAAACAAATAAAGAATCCAAACTTGACAGGCACAGTAATTTGTATCTCTAAAACCACTGAGTATGTACTTAAATACAGGTTCATTATCTTTTAGATTAATATATATTTTCAAAATACAGTTAATTTATAATCCTCAGTACTTCACATAAGCATTAATTCTGCTTTTCAATTTCAGTACAAGGTTAACTTTCACTACTTAAAAAAAATTAAATATATATGAAAAAGGATAATTATTTTCCAAACTGTTAACAAGTGAAAATTGGTACAAGTTATAAAACTTCCATTTTTAGATGATCAACCATAAAATCTAGATGTGGAATCTGCACACTATAGCTTCACTATATGCACACTATATGAAAACACACTAAGTTTTCATATATTTTGATTTTTCCTAAATATAGAAAAAGGGCAGGACAGGAAAGAAAAAATAGAAAACAAGGTATGATACAAATCTTATCACTGGGGCCAGAGAAATAGCATGGAGGAAGGCAGTTTGCCTTTCATGCAGAAGGTCATTGGTTCAAATTCCCGCATCCCATAAGGTCCCTGGGCCTGCCAGGAGCGATTTCTGAGCCTGGAGCCAGGAGTAACCCCTGAGCGCTGCTGGGTGTGACCCAAAAAACAAAAACAAAAAATAATGATAATAATCATCATCATATCACTGTTGGGGACAGAGCAATGGAGCAGCCATAGGGCATTTGCTATGCACATGGCTGACCCAAGACAGAAAGTGGCTTGATCCTCAGCGCCCCATATGGCACCCCAAGCCAGGAGCGATTTCTAAGCGCATAGCCAGGAATAACCCTGAGCGTCAATGGGTGTGCCCCCCCCAAAAGTCTGATCACTGCTAAAATCCAAGTCCAAATGTAAAAATATAGTGTAACTCCAAATCTGAGACTATTGATATAACCATCAACAGTCCACCCTTCCTAATAGAAAGGACACTATCCATCCACATATTCATTTATAAAGTATGACTAAAACTCAATCATAAATAACTCTAAATGTAGATCACAAGTGACTCAATTAAAGATTTTTTTTATAAAAGATTGACTTAAAAAATATTAGGTTCTAGTTTCAAAATCCTCATTTCAAAATATTTTACATACATAAAAGTTTATCTAAAATTTTTTCAAAGTTCTTTTCTTTTGAGGGGGCAGCCAGAAAGATAGCACAGCGGTAGGGTGTTTGCTTTGCATGTGCAGACCCGAGAAGAGCCCGGTTCAATTCCCTGCATGGCATGCTTATAGTTCCCCAGCCTGAGTGCAGAGCCAGGAGTAACCCCTGAGCACTGCTGGGTGTGACCTAGAAACTGATCAATCAATCAATAAATAAAGTATTAAAAAAATAAAAGTACTTTTTAAAAATTAGTTTAGATTTAGCATCTGCAAACGATTACTACATTTTTTCCTAAAATGGTAAGAGGACCTATATCCCTACTATCACTAGCTTTTTATGGCTAACTAAATGCAACTGTACGAAGGAAATATCTATAAAAGAAGTTTCTCAAAGAAGCATGACCATCATTACCACCTTAACAAATACATACGTATACAGACCTACATAAAAATTAGCCTTTTAAGACATACAATCTTAGAACTTTCTTCTATCTTCAGAATCAAGAGTGAACTAGATAAAATTAAACACATGAATAATAAACATATGAGCTGAACTAGAACTATGAAAAAATGTTTGCTTTTTACCATAACCGGAGGTGTAATTAGGGCCCCGACGACCTCTGCCTCTTCCACTATAAGACCTAGAACCTTGTACAGAAGAGACGGTACTTTCATCAGTGGCATATCCTTTCTCTTTTTCAGGCCCTCTGGTGGAAGAAGGTCTGAAACCCATACCAATCTGTCGTAGCTGTTCATCAATCTGTAGGCGTTCCATTCTTAGTTGTTCTACTTCCTATAAATGAAACCAAAAGAAATGGAGGAGGGTATTAAAAATCTTATATGTAAATTGTTGTCTTTCAAACAACAGAGCTATACTCCCTCGTAAGAAAAGAAACTTCCAGGGTTTGTTAAAATATGTAATTGTGTTCCCAGAAAACACAGTAAAAGTGACTTTTGGGGCCAGAGAGATAGCATGGAGGTAGGCATTTGCCTTGTAAGAAAAGGAACTTCCAGGGTTTGTTAAAATATGTAATTGTGTTCCCAGAAAACACAGTTATTAAAAGTGACTTTTGGGGCCAGAGAGATAGCATGGAGCTAAGGCATTTGCCTTGCATGCAGAAGGTCAGTGGTTCGAGTCCCGACATCCATATGGTCCCCTGAGCCTGTCAGGAGCCAGGACTAGCCCCTGAGCGTGGCCGAGTGTGATTCCCCCCCCCCCCCAAAAAAGGTGACTTTTACTTATTAGTAAAAGTGATTTGTAACTACATTTCAACAAACAATATTGCCTTGGGACCAGCGAGGTGGCGCTAGAGGTAAGGTTTGCCTTGCAAGCGGTAGCCAAGGAAGGACCATGGTTCGATCCCCCATCCCCCAGCGTCCCATATGGTCCCAAGCCAGGGGCAATTTCTGAGGGTTTAGCCAGGATTAACCCTTGAGCATCAAACGGGTGTGGCCTGAAAAAACAAACAAACAAAAAAAACAAACAAACAATATTGCCTTAACATGACTCAACAATGCAAAGTGTATGGACCAGAGAGATTGCACAAGTGGTAGGGCATTTTGCCTTTTGCATGCAGAGGACCTGATTTGATTCCCGGCATCCTTATGATCCTCTGAGTCTGCCAGGAACAATTTCTTAACACAATGGCAGAAGTAGCCCCTAAGCACTAACACCCCCCACAAAAAAGTACTATTGAAAAGGTATTTTTCTGGGGCCACTGGAATAAAGAACTTTAAGTGTTTGCTTTGCATGCAACTAATCCCAAATATCATATATCAAAAGCAAACCTTGAGCACAGAGCAAGTCATGACCTGAGCACTGCAGGGTGTGTCCCAACAATGACACCTCACAAAGAGTAAAAGTAACTATACTGTTCAAAAAGAAGTGGTAAAAAAAACTTAAGTGTATAAAGAAAAGGTTTTACTAAATTTTAGAAGTGTACTAGAAGAGCTGACCATAGAATAAAAGAATTTAAGACTGAATTACAATTTTCATAAAAATGAGTTTTTGATCCATTGAGCACTGTCAGGAATAAGTTCTGAGCATCTAGGTGTGACCCCAAAACAGAGGTAGGTGTGGGTGGCGGTTTAACTGCTGAAAGTGCTTCCAAAGTATTAATATAATGCAATAATTTATAAGACTAACAGAAAAACACAATATTGACAGCAGTTAAGATATTATTACTCGGGGCCGGGAAGGTGGCGCTGGAGGTGAGGTGTCTGCCTTGCCGGGGGTGATTTCTGAGCGCATAGCCAAGAGTAACCCCTGAGCGTCAAATGGGTGTGGCCCAAATTCAAAACAAAACAAAAAAGGTATTATTACTCTATGGGGCCGGAGAGATGGCATGGAGGTAAGGCATTTGCCTTTCATGCAGAAGGTCATTGGTTCAAATCCCAGCATCCTATATGGTCTCCCGTCCCTGCCAGTAGCGATTTCTGAGCATGAAGCCAGGAGTAACCCCTGAGCACTGCCTGGTGTTACCCAACCCCCCCCCCCAAATTATTACTCTAAAACCAACAGCATTAGAATTAAAAAAAAGTTAAACGTACAACATGCCAGTTACAACTTTTAATGATGTATAGAGCTATTTTGTTGGTGTTGTTTTATTGTTCACTATTTTGGGGCAGTGGACGAGGCCCATAACTGGCAGTGTTCAGAGGTCACTCCTGATTCTGCACTCAGGACTCACTCCTGGTGGTATTTAGGGGACAATATAAGACGTTGGGGATTTGAACCCAAGTCTGTCATTTGCAAGGCAATCACTTCATGCAATGCATAGGAGGATATCACTTGAGCATTTTCTAGAATCCTTGGTCTTTATCAACTCAAACTTTACTATAAACAAGTTAAAAATGATGGTTGTATCAAAATTTAATAGTTACCACAGATACCAAAAAAACACAATTTCACTACTGTTTTTGTGCCCTATTTAAAAGTTGAGGTAAAAACAAAATGTGTTGATAAGAAACAAAGAAAGATAAAACCAAACATTTTTTTTAATTTAAAGGAAAAAAAATGAGGAATCTCAGAAGAACCATGCATGAGATCTTATTATTGCAAAGAACCTTCCATTTTAAAACTATTGTAAAAAAAAGTGCAAAACTGAAGAACAGAATACTTAGAAAATATATAATTTCCAGAGAAAAAGTTTCTAACACTTGAAGCAACAATGATATAAATGAGATTACAAACCTTTAAATAGGCAATGTGATATTCTAAAAGAACTTGAACATTTCCAATGCTTTCTTTAGTGCCAACAAATACAAATGGAACCATCCCCTGTAAGAAAACACAAAATATAAACAATGTTTTATAATAAAGGTCTAGCTAAATGACATATAAATTAGAAGTTTCCAAAACACATGGCATTTTATGCATACTAAGCTTAAAATTAAAAAATGAGTTGTTAAATAGCAATAATTTGATATTAAAATATTTGACTATCATATTCATATTACATTTATAATATTCACCACAATGTCCAAGCAGCATTTCAGCCTTGGGTCCTCGCACTGAACCACTGTCTGACAAGGAAAATACTGCTGAGTGGTGCCCAGGTGAGAACCACTGGGGGGGGGGGGGGGGGGAAACCATAGAAATATATTTCTGTACTAATGTACTATACTGATAAAATCAATTCCCATCAAACTTAAAAAGTTAGAAAAATTTCTTCAGGCTGGGTACATATTCAAAACTGGAGATAATGTATTGCACGCAGGAGGAGGCCCAGGTAAAATCCCTAAAACCACAAAAGGTTCCCTGGACAACACTGAAAGTAACCTCAATTACCATGTTAAATGTGTTCCAAAACAACGGACCCCTCACCAAAATTTCAAACTCATATAAATTTCCAGTTAAACATATCATCTTCAGTGAAAATGCTTTTATAAAATAAGAATCTACTAATCTGGTTAATAACCCTATGCTCAGATCTAAATGTTTTATCAAAAGTGTTTCAAGTATAATTGCAGAATACAAATATTTATAATGCAAAATAAAAGGATTAGTGGGGGGGGGGCAAATACTTAAGTTACTTTGTAGTAAAACAAATCAAAGGACTAGGAATATAGCTCAGTGGTAGATCATGCCTTGCATGCAGAGTCTGAATACGCATGCATACATAGAAAGATTAAAACAGACATAAGTTTAATTATTGAATAGTAAAGTTTTAAAAAAGGAATTAAAAGAATTTTTTTCTTTATTAAAAGAAACATTTCCGGCTTCCTACTGGTTAAGAAAAATGAATCAATTCTAAGTAAATGCAGGAATGGGCTATAGCTCAGTGGTACAGCATTGGTTCTTCATGTTTGAAGCCATGGATTCAATTCCTGGCACCACCAACAAAGTGAAAATTAGAGTAAAAACCAAATTCAATTTCATTGCTTCCTTTTTTTCTTGGTTTTACAATTCAGTTGACAGGAGTTACTCCAACAAATTGGCTTTAAGAATTTGGGGTGGGGGCAGGAGAGATAGCACGGAGGTAAGGCGTTTGCCTTTCATGCAGAAGAGGTCATTGGTTCGAAACCCGCATCCCCATATGGTTCCCCGAACCTGCTAGGAGTGAACCCTGAGCGCTGCCGGGTGTGACCCCATAAATCAAGAAAGAGAGGGAGAGGGAGAGGGAGGGAGAGGGAGGGAGAGGGAGAGAGAGAGAGAGAGAGAGAGAGAGAGAGAGAGAGAGAGAGAGAGAGAGAGAGAGAGAGAGAGAGAGAGAGAGAGAGAGAGAGAGAAAGAAAGAAAGAAAGGAAAGAAAGAAAGAAAGAAAGAAAGAAAGAAAGAAAGAAAGAAAGAAAGAAAGAAAGAAAGAAAGAAAGAAAGAAAGAAAGAGAGAGAGAGAGAGAGAGAGAGAGAGAGAGAGAGAATGAATTTGGGGTGAAAGGGGTAACGTGGATCAAATACAGAGACTTTACACACATGCAAGGAAGTGCTCAACCCATGTAAATTAGATGATACATGTGATAAGCTGGAGAAATAACTCATTGGGATGATAGCATCCTTTACATATGTGAGGCTTGAGTTCAATACCAAGCATTGCTTTTATAACCCCAAGACCCCAAGAACAGTCAGGAGCAGCTCAAGAGCAATGCCAGGTAAGCCCCAAAACAAAATAATAATTCTGCATAAAGATGCTCAATGATTTCTTTCAAATGTATCTTCTAAAAATCTAAACAGTTCATTCTAGATGTAGGAAATTAAATATAAAGGGCACCCAGGCAGATGTTAAGAGATGTTAAGGAGGGCCCGGAGAGATAGCCCAGCGGTGTTTGCCTTGCAAGCAGCCGATCCAGGACCTAAGGTGGTTGGTTCAAATCCCGGTGTCCCATATGGTCCCCCGTGCCTGCCAGGAGCTATTTCTGAGCAGACAGCCAGGAGTAACCCCTGACCACCGCCGGGTGTGACCCAAAAAAACAAACAAACAAACAAAAAAAAGAGATGTTAAGAATAGAGACCTGTAGTGACTATAAAGACAGGAGTTAACAGTAAACAAGTAGGATGTTTGCCTTGCAAAAAATATAATATAATATAATATAATATAATATAATATAATATAATATAATATAATATAATATAATATAATATAATATAATATAATATAATATATATATATCATATCAGGTAGAATGTGAAGCATGAAAACTTCATTAAAATACAAAACATTTTAAAACTCAGTGCAAAAAGAATAATAATGCAAAAAAAAATCCCAAATTGTCCTATAAGACATAAGGTTAATGCACACATTCTTTTGGAATGGCATTAACAAAGGTCTAAGTGACAGGGAATAAATTCAGAAAGCTAGAGAGCTTACCTTGTATAGTGAAGTTCAGAATTAACCCCCCCCCCAATGCCATGTGACCCAGAATCACCACCAAAGACAGTAGCACTGTTTAGTCCCCAATATGGCCAGGCTAGAAAAAAACCATGGAGCCAAGCACCAAATAGTCAAGCTTGTAACATCAGAAATAGCCCCAGATCCCTGCTAGAAGATTTCTTTCAAAATTGGCAAAAAATGTAAAAAACTACAGAATTTTTTATGCTGCTACTAAGAATGTATGAAAATTAACAAGATCTAAAGAACTTTTATCTTATCCCACATACCCTCTGTTTTAACAAATCCATTCCTGAATTTGTGCTCAAGTCCTGTTTAAGTGTACCATGAGGGAAAAAGGGGTAACTTGAAAACAGACTAAAATAATCTATTAAGCAAAATAGAAAAATAAAGGAGACAGACAAGTTTTATTTCTTACATAACAAAATATTTAACTTTAAACTTAAAAACTCAAACATTGGGGCTGCAGTGATAGTACAACAGCTAGGGTATGCGCTTGCACACAGCCAACCCAGGTCAGAAGGGATTTGCTTATGGTAGCTCTAGGTTTGATTCAGACAAATAGGTTAAACTGATGAAAGTAGTCCATGAAATCCTGTTCCAGAGTTATGGTCTCTTCTCCCCGTAAGAAACATCAAATCTAAAACATTTAAAAGCTCTAGCCAAATAACTGGAGTGAAATATTAAGAGCTGGAAGGTCAAAAGACCTAAAGCAGGAACAAGCGATAATATAGAAAAGTAAGGTGCTTGCCTTGCGTGCTGCTAACTTTGATTCAATCCAGGTACCACAAATGGTCCCTGAGCTCCATTAGGAATGATTACTAAGCAGAAGAAAAATGCCACAGAATATGACACCCTCCTCAGCCAAAAAAGACCACAAAAACAAAAGAGCTAAAGCAATGACTGGTAAGCACAAAGCAAAGATTTGATCATCAGCAACTCATGATGCCTACACACCACCAGGAGTAAACCTCAAATAACAGGAGTAGCATCTGAGCATTGCTAAATGCATCCCAAAGACCCAATAAACTAATCTTTAATCAAGTCCTATTCTATAAAATTCATAGTACTAGTGAAGAAAGACAAATACTTTAATTCAGATTTGATCACTTGACTTGAAATATATTCAAAAATCAAAGATTATGAATATATTAAAGACAGAAAACAAAATATAGGACTGAAAGACTATCATTAACTACAGAAAATAATTGCTATGAAATATTGACAGAAAAGGTCATCTCGCAGAGGTCACTCATCAGACTTCAAAATAAATGAGTTGTAAAAACCTAGTAAATGTGGAGAGGTTAAAATGCTAAGAGTGGATGTTGGCTAGGCAATGCACATAGCCTTGCACATAACCAACTAGGGTTCCTTGGCACCGCACCCAAACACCTAAGCACTACCAGAAGTGAATCCTGGTTAAAGAGAGTCAGGAGCAAGACCCAAACACAACCAGATGTGGCCCGACAGAAAAGAAAAGTTTCAGTAGTCACAGATATACCAACATCAACTTACGGGTTTTAATATGCAATGTTTTAAAACTAAAAATTGAATACTATTTCCAGCTTTCAGCTTATTCTAAAAATATCACAACATAAAGCAATTCCTAATGCATACATCCTACACATGACACTCAAAAGAAAATAGCATACTTCTTTTTATAGAAGGGCACCCACCACTTCTCCTCTACATATTCCAATCTATTCATTTACATCATCTACTTGGTTTCTGTACTTAAGTTTTTTCTGTACATAGTTTCTTCAACTATGGGATAAGATAGTGATAACCATAACAACTACAATCATAAAACATATTAAGTTCTTATTTATAAAGACAATCTGAGAGAGGAAATTACCAGAAAATGCTGACTATATAGTACACAGCAATAGGCTAAAACTAAGGAAAATCTGGATGTTAGTATTAACCAAGAATGCACATGCATAATCTAATGATTCAGGCTTAAACACCTTACTCTTCAAGTAGTGGGCCTATGATTAAGAGAATACGATTATATTTTATATTACATAAAAATGGGGGCAGTGACAATTTTAAATAGGCCATCAATCTTAATTCTATTTGTTGTTTTTGGGTCACACCTAGCAATGTTCATATGGCAAAGAGGATCAAGCCCAGGTTGGCACTTGATGCTCACTGTACCTTTCTGGTCCCTTAACTCTTATCTTAAAAATCTGGAAAAATGAGAAGGATGCTATTTCTTTAACTAGAAGTTGAGATTTACAGCATTTTTGGAAGCAATGTAGGATGAAATCACTGAAAATAACATTATGAGTCATGAGACACAATTGTATAAATCTAAGACTTTTTTATTGTTTGACTTTTGGGAAGGGTAAATCCAGCAGCCCTTCAGGAGTCAGTGATCATAAGACCATTAATTTGGTGCCAGGAATTAAAACTAGGTTCCTACATGTACTATAGCCTTCATTTGTTTGAGGGTCAGCCCAAACACTGTGCTCCTAAGGTTATTCCAAGTAGTGCTCAGTTCTGAGGATCAATCATGAGCCCCAGCATACTGGCTATCTTACTAGCCCTTGTTTAAATTTTCAACTTTGGGCTATACACAACTGTGCTCTGGATTTACTTCTGGTCCAGCTCAGGGATCACTTCAGGCAGTGCTCAGAGGATAATTTGGGTGTCAGGGATCTTATGGTTAACCACACGCAAGGTAAATGGCCTATTGACTCTATTATTTCTCTGGCCCCATAGCACAGTGGCGTTTGCCTTGCAAGCAGCCGTCCCAGGACCAAAGGTGGTTGGTTCAAATCCTGGCGTCCCACATGGTCCCCCATGCCTGCCAGGAGCTATTCCTGAGCAGATAGCCAGGAGTAACCCCTGAGCATCGCTGGGTGTGGCCCAAAAAAAAAAAAAAATCTCTGGCCCCTAGCCCTCAGTTTTTAAGTGTATACTTATGACTAAGAAAAGAAGAAGCTATCTCATTAGGTATGAATACATAAAAATCCATACAAAAACACTTGATACAGAGGCTATTCTGTGTGCCAATTTTCCTTTTAACATGTACTCAGTAAAATTATGAAACTGAAAATCATGAACAACTTTTAAGTGTGTATCTCACGGTGATTCAATAAAATATTTATATTGGAGCTACAGGGATGGCACAGCAGATAAGGCATTTGCCCTTCATGCGGCCGACCCATGTTCGATCCCCTGGCATTCCCTATGGCCCCCTGAGTCTGACTGGAATAATTTCTGAGCACAGAACCAAGAGTAACCCAAGCTTTGCTTGGTGTGGCTCAAAAACAAAACAAAAAATACTTTTTAAAGTAGACAATAAACTAACTCTCTGAACACTAATCAGTGCAAAACCAAAGTCTCCGAGTACAACTCTTTCTCTGGAGAAAATCATAATCTTCTACTAGTGTATACAAATTTAAAAGGTTACACTGCATAAACAAAGTTCGTCATTGATGCCACAAAGTTCAGAAGTCCTTGAATGATTTATGAAGAGTTAGAAATGTGGACAAGCTCAACAGGTGATAAAATTGACAAATTTCAGGGGCCAGAGATATAGCTCAACAATAAGATTAGGTTCACGTTCAAAGTGAAATTTTGACATTCTTGATGCTACATGGCCCTGGAGCACTGCCAGAAACCCTTAAGCACAAAATCAGGAGTAACAATCTTTAAATCTCTATTACTCGGTATAGACAAAACCCCACATCACCCACAAATGAATGTTATAAAAGCTATAAATAGAATTACTAGCAACATAAAAGCTTAAAAGATTACAAGTAAGAAATGCTTAGACTATAATAGCAAATGTTAACAGTAAATTACAACATTTGTTGAGGGTATCAAATCTACAGCTTTTTGTTCTCAAAGATTTTAGTATTAAAAAATTTTAATAAAATACTGAGAACCAATACAGAATTTAAGGTTCAGATTTTTTTTAATGACATCGGGAAAGTAATATTCTAAGGAAGAGAATTTCAAGAAATCAGTGGTAATCAGCTAACCAAATATGTTTCCAAAGCTAATGAACAAATTAAAATGTTAACCCAGAAAAGAACATGAAAAAAGCAATTAAACTGTCTGAATACTTACATCTTCTCTTGGGAGCTTATTTTCATTGTCCCCTTCAATTCTCACCCGAACTACACCAGATTTGTCCACAATTTCTTGAATAACTTTGCCATTTTTTCCAATTACTTTTCCTTTAAAAAATAAAGATATATACTAAATTAAAACTTGCCATTACCTCTCAACATCAAAAACCTTGATGTGCTATCAATTATTTAAAAAAGGCAAAGTTCCACCTCCATCACTTTACTTAGTTAAATCTAAAACATACTGTAGAGCTTTAATGCTTATTCAGAAACATTAACTGGGACTGCTCATATTAAAAAGTTCTGAAAATTGAAACAATTCAAAGTAGGTCCTACACGATTTCTATATTTTTGAAATTTCAGGTCGAACTCATTTCAAAACATTTATTATACTTTTGAAATAAAATGAATGACATTAATCATGTCATTTTCTATATAATAAAACCAATTTAGATACCTGTGACTGAAGATCTACCATTAAAATATTTCCTTAGCAAAATATGTGTAATTACATTTTACAATTTATAATGTACTCCACAGCTATATAGTAGTATGCATCACATATATGGTATGCTCACTCTTGCTCTAACTCAAATGCTATAAAATGACATAAAATGCAAATCATCAACTGGTCTGTCAATAATTAAAGCTCTTTTACCATTAGAAAATACTAGTTACTAACAGAAATATACAATCTAACTATACAAAATACCTTTATTAAGTTAACAATACTGTATTTTCATTAAATTCCTTTTATTAAATCACCACCTGCAATTTACTTTAAAAAAAGTCAGCAAAACCAGAAAAATAGCTCATTGGGTCAGAGTACATGTTAGTATTCAGGACATTGGGGTTAATCATTGGAACTAGCCTCCAAAACAGCCAGGAATCAGCCAGGAGTGATCCCAAGCACCAAGCCAAAACTAAAAAATTTCTTAAAGCAAAAACAAAAACTTAAATCAGCATCCTATTTTCTTTATTTTGGTTTTTGGGCCACACCCGGTGACACTCAGGGATTACTCCTGTGCTCAGAAGTTGCTCCTGGCTTGGGCGACCATATAGGGTGCCAGGGATCGAACCCAGGTCTGTCCTGGATCAACCACATGCAAGGCAAATACCCTAACATTGTGCTATCACCCTGGCCCAAGCAACCTATTTTTTTTAATAAGTTTGGTTGCAATGAAATTTGTTTCTATTGGATGCTTGAGAAAAATATTTTACATTATGTAAAATCAGGGAACAATAATAATAATAATAATAATAATAATAATAATAATAATAATAATAATAATAATAATAATAATAAGCTGGCCAATACAATAATAAGTTCAAAATTTTCTATTCCTACACTCAAATCTTCATCCCCATTAGTAACTTTTTATTTAAAGTTAAAAGCATCAGGGTTTAAAACAGAGAACAGTTAATTTACATGATATGTATTCTTTTGAGAAGTCCCAGTAGCACCATATAAAGCAATCCTTACTGTTAATACACTGAAACACAAGCGGCAACTCCATCTATGACTCTGCTAAAAAAAAAATGAATCTTTCTGGGAAAACCAAATCAGATATACCATATTCCCTCACCCAAGATCTGCCCCTTCCTTCTCTCAATTATACCAGCAGAGTGAATACCATCACCGTCTGAGGTCCTTGGCAGGAACCTACCTGCAACTTTTATTTGTCCCACCAGAGACAGTTATTATTTTAATTGACCATTTTCATAGTTTTATTCCAAAGTATACTGACAAATTGAAGCAGACCTGTAGTATAAATTGAGCATGAGCATAAAATGTTGAAGAAACAATATTTTATGATTAAGGAAGGATTCTAAGATGTGAAAGGTTTCGATTCATTTCAAATCACTGTTTACAAAGTAGAATAAAAGTTCACGCAGTAAAACATCTTTTGATTTGGCAGAGGAATGGTGGTCAATTCGAAAATGTTTGGAACCGAATGTGTAAAGGAATCTCCAAAACTTACCCACCAGTGATCCTCATTCCCTCTTGCTCCTCAGTGTTTTCTCATTAGACTAAGAATGTACTGCTTTCAAGACTACTCCATCCATAAAGTATTTTAAAGGGATATTGATAACTATGGGCAGACACCAATTTTTAACTATTTTACCAAAATATCAGTGTAATGTAAATTTCCTTGAAATAAGGACTAAAACAACCCAAGTCACCAAAAGGACAAATGCACAAATGCGCGCACACACACACACACACTTACACAAATAAACACATACAACCACAGAACAACAAATATATCTTCCCTCTTCTATTTCTGGAAAAACTTCAATTTTACTTTTAAAAATTTGACTTCTGCCGAAACTCAGGGCTATATGCTATAGAACTGAATGTTTATAAAGAGCCCTGGATCCCTACACACTCACCTCCAAATCATTTTTACAAGTGAAGAAACCTAAGTTAAATTATAAAAGCAACAACCAATGTTAGTGCTCATAATAGTAATTCGTATTTAAATAAACATAGGGGATCAATTTCAAAAGCAGCCCTTAAATTGATTTGTTAGCAATTTAGTAGCATTGTTTTCTTAGTATTGATTAATTTGCACAAAGATTACCATACATTAGATTTTAACATCTCTACAGCAATTCAGTCTATAGAAGAATGATTTCCAAAAACTAACTTTAAAAAGCTTACTTAGAGACAGGGGTGAAGTTCAGTTCTAGAGTGAATGCTTTTCATATATGACCTCCCCCACATATACCACCAAAAAGATGCTAAACTGGAAATGTATCATACCTAGTTGAATGTTTAGACAGAAGCAGAAATAGATAAATATCACAAACTTCAAATTCTTGTGGTATAGCCTATAATACACTACTTGCCACTAGTCAAAATGATCTTTTTAAAATTTCCCACTCCCGCTTTCAGGATTTGTTCAAAAAAACCTATAACAAAAAAATGAGTATGTGTGAATGGAGCCCAGGAGCCTACTATATTAAGAACAAAGAGGGCGGGCAAGAAAGACATATGCCTTGCTAAGACACTTGCCATTACATGTGAATCTTGACTAGTTTAAGCATTTGGCCCCAAAGCACTGCCAGACGGAACAGAACCAGATGCTGGACTGATCACCACTGACTATGGCTGGGGAACTACAACCCCCAGACATATACACACAAAAGAGCTACAAAAGGGGACAAAACTCATTCTCCTAGTAAATTTTAAATACTTTATGTTGATGCTCAACTGTATATTCAATATCTTAGACAATCATTTGGGTATTTAAAACATCAAAACTTCTATTTTCTCAAACAGTATTTAAAATAAAAGGACAAATAACATGCAGAGATATTAAAGCAACTCATCCCACACTAAAACACTAGAATGATTTACAGCGTTGAAATTAAAACTCGTCACTTATAATCCATGGGTAAAATATTTCTGTTACTGGTGTCCAAAATTAATAGTGAAACCTCCTCTCATCAACAAGTCTTCTCTCCTACCCATGACTTCTTACCTTATGCTATGCCTTTGCAACAACCAATTATTATTTATTCAGGGCCTATGGTGTAGAAGTTTATTACCCTATTTTTAATCCACTGTTACTTTTTCTTCTGCACTAAACAAAAGAAAAAAATTATCACAAACACCTTCTCAAAAAGTACTTATGGCAATTTTGATGGATACACGAATGATTAAAAGGTATCAGAATAAAAGAAAAAATCCAAGGAAGGAAAAGTCTTAAGAAGAATCTCAATACAAATTATTATAAATATGAGCTATTAGTGGGTTTCCCCTGTACCAAAAAAAAAAAAAAAAAAGGCACTTCATTTCAAAAATAAATACAGATCACGATGCAAGTTGTATACGATTTAGGACTCTAGGTCATACAAGTGTTATCCAGATATTCCATCTAGCCAAGACACGCAATGATTTCCAATTTAGTGACTTCAACATTTAACTTAATCAACATTTAATTTAAATTACCTACCAACCAGATTCCTAGGAACCTGAATAAAATCCTCCACAAATTCCAAGAAACCTCTAGCCTTTTTTACAGCATCAGCACTCTGTAGATGGGAGAGGGAAAAGAAATGTGAAATTCTTCAAACCTGAAAGCATCCACAACCCAAACCAAAAACACAAGGAGTGAGAAAAATATGTTTATGACCCAGTATAAGATCTATCAGTCCTATGGAACAGAATTACTCAACTGATAGCCATACAGTACCCTGTGGGGCCCCAGGCCATTCTAAGGAGGCTTGGGGGTGTGGGAGGGAAGAGGCAGTGGCATAAGACTTGTGTGGGGGTGGGGTCAACCTTGTAAAATAAGATGGGTCAAGGGAAGGAAGAAGGTTGGAAAGAAACAATAGTTGAAAAAGATTAAGAGATTCCCAAACTATGAGACCCTGGTATGTTGTTAAAGTAGCCTGAGGTGCAATCAAAGGGACTCTATTTGTTTGCTAGAAGAGAAAAGGAGGGGGAGTAGCCAAGTAATTTCCTCTCTGAAAAGGTAGGCAGTAGACAAAGTATGGAGCTCTCTGCTCTAGTAATATTTATGCCATGTAATTCATTAAGTACTTAATAAAATCAAAGAGTAATCGTTTAAAGATTAAAGTAAAAGTACTATCAGAATTAAAGTATAGACATCTCTAAGATTTCCTTTAAACCCCTGAGAAAACAAGTAGTAGCATTTACTAGTTACCTATACTGGTCACATTTTTTCCAATCCCCAATATGCCCATTCAGACTGCCAAGATGTACTGATAATTCTCCAGGTAAATGTTAAAAAAGCAACCCCCCCCAAATGGTCAACTGTTTGGTCTTTGCAAAAAAAGCAGTTTTAAAATAGCAATGCAATCATTATGCTTTTAATTTCTAATGGATACAATTTTTAAAGACTTTCTAAAGGTTATCATACAATTGTCTCAGTTTACTATGTTCTTAGTATCTGTTTCTTAGTAACTATAAGTCATTGTTATTGACCAATAATTTACACCATAAACATAAATTTTAAAAACATTTATCCTTATAAACTAGAAGGTAAACACTATTGCTAGTCTCTTTTTATAAAGAATTATGCAGGGTAGTTGTCACTTTTCCCAGGTCCAAAGTGGTATAGGCAATACGTGGATGGACATGGAAACTTATGCTGAGTGAAATGAGTCAGAGGGAGAGAGATAGATAGAATAGTTTCATTCATCTGTGGGATTTAAGAAAATTAAAAGACAGTATGGTAATCATACCCAGAGATAATGTTTGAAAGAACCAGCCCATGATATGAAGTTAACCTCAAAAATTGGTGAGTGAAGTTAGAGATTTAACTACACTAGTAACTATCAACACAAATGGTAATGAGTGAGAGAAATAGAATGCCTGTCTCAGACAGGCAGCAGATGGGGTGGGGGGATGGGGCATAGGTAAAGGGAAGAGTGTACTTTTTATGACTAAAACCCAACTACAAGCACATTTGTGACCATGGTGCTTAAGTAAAAATATTTTTTTAAAAAAAGAAACACAACAGACTCATTTCATGTTTAAAAGATTTTTTTTTTGAAGTTTAAATTGTGTAAGTGCTACTGAGATGTCAAAGCACAGAAAGGACTCACCCAAAAAGTGGTATAGGAACAATTAAAATGACTCCAGGGCCTTTTGTCTTAATCATCTGGCTCAGGGGACCATATGGGATGCTGGAAATCAAACCCAGGACCGTCCTGGGTCAGCCGGGGCAAGGCAAATGCCCTACCACTAGGCCATCGCTCCGGCCCCTTACTTCCAAAGGTTACAGAAATAAAAATTTTACCAACAGATTTCCTTTTGCCTCTGGAAAGACTTGTAATAATCAACCCCCCTGTGCAAAATGTTTTCAATATAAAGTATGAATTATTTTTCAGAAAAAGTATCGTTATCCTTTACCATAAATCAGAGAAAGCTATTCTATAAACATATATACTATATATATAGTATTATAGGATATAATATATAATACAATAATTTACAGGATATAAAATAGCCATGCTTGGCAAGCAAGTACTTAAAAATACTTTAAAGTTATTTTACTAAACATAAAATTAGGTAGAGAAGCAGTTAAAAATTTCCATAAAGTTCACACTAAATTCTTTCATTTTCTCAATCTTTTCTCCAATGCACCTTGAATACATGAAAATAGGCTTAATGAGCCTACATTTTCTTAGATCTAACAAATATTAAGTTACCCAAAATGGTATAGACAACTAACCTCTCCATAGATTCGAAATGTTCCAGTATCTTCATCTAGTTCAATAGCTGTAACTCCAGGAACCTTCCTAGCTTGCTGTATATTACTACCATGTGTTCCTATTGCCAGACCCATCAAATCTTCTCGTACAATAAATTCCTCATGAAAAGCTGCTGCAAGTTGTTTTGTGCACTAGTAAAAAGTAAATTAGTTCTATTATTTAAATAAATTAGAAGTTCATACACCAAAAAAGTTCATACACATCCATAAACCCTTGATCAATGACCAAAAATGTGATATATACAAACAATACAAATTATTCTAGTCTAAAATAGACATATAATACTTAGTAATTTTGAATTACTAATAAAAGCAATCCCCCAATTCAAATATTTCTGATTTTAAATCTTACAATGTTGTTTGCAACTTGTCAAATAGCATGGGAATATAAATATAAAAGGGAATATAAATACATCCTTCAGAGGAAACAAAACTCAAATTATCTAAAATAGGGAGTTGTCTGTGTATTAGGGAATGGCTCAGAACAGGGAGAGCCATTTCTATATAGTCTGAACAGCAAAGAATAGTTTTGAAAACAGAGAAGCAATAGCAGACTCTATAAAACTACTGGTTACACATGTCCTCCACTCATCTAAGCTGTTGGCATGAACTAGTTAAAAAAAATATGTCATGAAAAAAAATGCCATGATAGTTAAAAAGGGAAGGGTGATTAAAAAAACAACAACTCAGCAGCAAGATAGCAAAAGGGGTGAGACCTTAGGCATTTAGCAAAAATAAAAGAAGATTATGGCTTGATGGGGCCAGGAGATAGCACAGCGGGTACAGCAGTAAGACCTTGGGACTTGTGGTTAACCCAGGTTCAATCTCCAGCATCCCATAACCCTGTACCTGCCAAGAGTACAGAGCAAAGAGTAACCCAAGAGCCACTGAGTGTGGCCCAAAAGCAAACAAAATAAAAGATTATGGTTTGAGAACAGTGATAGAAAAAAAGAGTTATCAATATCAATTCCCTAAAGACAGGATTCCATGTTTAGCCAAAAACAAATTCTAATTATCATATCTAATAATAAATATTTTAAGACAGGAATCTTGTATACTTAGAAATAAATGACACAAGAGTAAATCCACTTACTTCTAAATGCTTAGTGGCTTCCTCATTTCTGGACATAAGCATCAATTTGGTGCGAATACTTCGCAAATGCATGTCACTTAATATATTTACTCTTTTCACAGTTGCTTCACTGGCAGACTATAAATAAACATGTTAGTTACACCCAAAAAAATCATTTTTAAGGTAAAATAGTAAGAACTTTGTACTTAAGTATCTACTTTATACTTTCACTTGGTGTCCTTTCTCCAAAGTAATTCTATTTTCTTTCTAAATTTCCCCCATATTATTTACATCTGATATTAAAATTATGAAGAAATTAAAATTAAAATTATGAGGAAAATCCAGGATCCCATATATTAAATCATTATGATATATTCATATTATTTTGAAGACTAAAAAATTAAATTTTGGGGCCGAAGCAATAGTACAGCAGTAGGGTGTTTGCCTTGCAGGCGGTAGATTAGCACAGGCCTGGTTTGATTCCTGGTGTCCCATATGGTCCCCCCTAGCCAGGAGTGAACCAGGAATGATTTCTGAACACATAGCCAGGAGTCACCAGATGTGACCACTCCCCCCCACAAAAAAAAAATTGAATTGTAACTGCCAAAAATGTTATCTCATACTAATATACACAAAACATACCAATTTAGCCTTGATCTTTGAAAATGTTTAATTAAAAATACCTAACATATCCATTATATGTTTAAAAATAAAAATGATCTTACCAGTATCATTAGCTGTGTGGTTTCTGGATGGTAAAAAATTCTGCAAGCTCCTACTGCTTTCTTAAAATCTTTATGTGCATTTTCATTAGCACACCTAAGGAGAAATTAATTCATGTATAAAACCTAAACAATATATTTTAGAGGACAACTATGATACTAATTCAGTAATTCAATTTTATACCAGCCAATAAAATATTTTATTAGATTTTCCATCAGGTATTATAATTGGCTATGGAAAAATAATTCTAACACTAAAAACCCTCATCACTCCCAAAGCAATTAAATAGTAAACACAATTACTCACGCCTCTCTCAAATCCTCAGGAACATCCACCGTGCATTTAAAGAAGGTATTTTTTTTGACAGTTTTATTTTGATTGACAGGTCGAAGTCGTTCAAATGTGACTATTTCATTGTAAGTAGCATCACAAGCAGCATATTCAATGACATAAAACTAAAAGACATCAAAATACTTTAAAAATCCCATCTGAAGGAAAAATAATTAGTTTTAAATGAAAATCTAGTTACCTCAAATGACTTAGCCACTGTGGCAAATACTAAGCATAGTTTAGTTACATTAACCTGAATTGCCTAAACTATAGAGAACAGATTCTTTTAAACATCAACTTTGGTGGAGCCCTCACTTGTCTGTGTTGTATCATCCATCACTCAAGAGCAGCTGTGATGTTTGAAAATTCAGGACACAAATAAAAAGTAAAGGTCTGATGAATGCTTGCAGTGATGAACTTATTTCTGAAGAGCACTTTATAATCAAAACTAAGAGCTGGAATATTTTCCTGGAAATAAGTCACAAAGCAGGTATTTAACATTGCTTACTTCTCCTTTCATCATTCGAACTTTAGCCAACCACCATCCACATGGTTCTTGATCATTTGCTCTTGAATAAACCTGAAAGTAAAGGTTTAAATACTTAGTCATTCATCCCAAAAGATCTATTACCATCACTTATAAAATGATAAAATTGTGATTTTCAGAAAATAAACCAAATTTCTTTTTTAAAGATAAAACCACTCCTTCATTATATGACATGACATTTTGATCACTTGAGAAATCTGAATCAAATACATAAAAATTATTGAGTGGGATCAAAATAAATGATATATATTGAAGACCTAATGAGATGTCTTATAAAACCTATCTTTAAAATTTTTTTCACATTACTCTGGACATATGCTTTGAAAATATAATAACTAGTTGTACTATTACCTCTCAGAAAGTTTTAAAAAACAGTTATCTTTCAAATTAGTATTTCAAAGAATACAGCAGCTTGTAGGTATACTTATAATAAATGAGAAATAAGGGGAAAGCACAGTAGAAGAAACAAGTACCCACACAAATCCTCATTGTAGGAATTAAGATTACCCTAAAGAGATAACCAGGGAAATCTACCATGACATAAGTATAAATTAGAAATGACAAAATCTTATGCGCATATAGTAAAAGCCTGAAACTTTATACATATAATCTGAGATTGGAGGTGGTGGAATAAATGAGTAAAATATCCAAATAGGGCCAACTTATTATATACAACTGCTTAAAACAAAAGCTATTAATAAACAGGGCCAGAGTGACTGACAGAGGGTAACATCCTTGTATGTGACTGACCCAAGTTTGAACCCCAGATCCCCACATGGTTCCCCAGAACCAGCAATGAGTGATCCCTGAGCACCACCAAAAAAGCTACTCCCCCCCCCCCTGAAAAAGCTATCATAAAAAACAGAAAGGTCAGAGGGGGAGGGGAGAACGTGTTCTTGTAATAGGTTCCAATGAACTCAATTTTAATCTAGCACTTCTTTTGAACAAATTTACTTGATAATATTTATCCTTATTTAAGATTCCCCCCCCACACACAAAAATTTGGCATATTTACAGCTTTTAAAACAGAATGTCATCATCTTGATACCAGGTGTTCTTTTTATTAATCAAAGGTAGCTTTATAAATAAGTATCTTGAAATTACTTTCATTTACATCAAAACGACTAATATCATTCTTGGGGCTGGAAAGCTAGGACAGTGGCTAGTATGTTTGCCTTGCATGATGATGGCCTGGGTTCAATCCCTGGCATTTTATAGTTATTCCAAATCCTCCAGGAGCAACTTCTGAACACTGCTAGGTGTGGCACTAAAATCACAAATAAAAATAAACACCATCCTTTACATTACATTTTGACTATTACTAAATAAGAACTCCTACTTGGGAGATTGCAACGTAGCTCAGAGTTAAGAGTATCTGTTTTACATGTGAGAAGCCCTGGATTAGAATCCTAGCAACACAGGTAAGGGAATTGGGTGTCAAATTCTTTTTCCTCACCCATAATTACAAAAAGAAAAAATCTACAGAGAATTTTGATAATTATCAGAAATCAAAAGACATAAAGACATAGAAAACAGCAATCTAAATAATGTAACTTTCTTATGAACAATGCCTAACAATCTTCACTGACAACATCCTAGATAAGTATTTCCCAAATACAGTTTTAATGAGGAAAGGAAAAAAATTAATATTCTGACCCAGTTAATCGTTAAAATGGGATACCATCATATAAAATCCTATAGTAAGAATCTGGATCATCCCATTTCATGAATGTCATGAATACATGACAGTATTCTTTCATATTTTATGATATTTCTACACCAAAACTGATAGTTTAACTGAACAAATGCCAAAGGTAGCTTTGTGTGCAAAAGTGACTAAAAACAGAAGTAAAAAAAAATGAGGATAAACTTTTAATTGGTTAATCAAGGTGTCTAAATATTAAAATGATGTAACATTTAGTGCTCTCCATTCAACATTAAAGTCACCAAAATATTCTTAAGTTCTCATATTCTGGGGCTAAAAAGATGGACTAAATGCTTTTGCATATTCCATCACAGGTACTACACAGATCTATATCCAAACACCTCTAAAGGCAAGTCCCATGGTGCTGGGATAGTGTGCTCTAAAAGAAAATGTATTATATTCATATAAGATAAACAGAATAAGCTAAATTTTATTAATTATGAGGCAAAGATAGCTTAATGGGCTGAGCACAGGTTTTCCCTAACTGGAGGCCTCACTTTGAGCCCTGGCACTGAGTACAGGCAGGGGTCCCAAAGAGCAGAGTTGAGAATAGTCCCCCAAGAACTATGGGATATGGCCCCAAACAAAAAGGTTATATATATGGGACAAGAGCGATAGTATAGTGGGTAGGGAGTTTGCCTTACACACAACCTTAAACATTGCCATGAGTGATTCCTGAGTACATCATTGGGTGTGGCCCCAAACAAGAAAGAATTACCCTACCATATTAAACATATATTTTATTTTTCATGTATTTAGAAAGTCTAGCTTTCAAGCTTTATGAATACTTTAGCACCAAATAACAAAGATGCATGTATTACCAAAATCATAAAAAGTATGAGAAAATTTTTGAATTTAGCATATCGAAATATTTATGAACTATTTGGGGAATAAAGGGTTAGTACAGTGGGGTGGGCATTTGCTTGCATATGGCAGGCCTGGGTTCAATCCCTGGCACTCCCCCCATAGGTCCGCTAAGACAGTAAGAAGTTAGGTATGAGTTCAGAGCCTGAGCACTGTCAGGTATGGCCCAAAAACCAAAATAATTTAACTAATAAAACCACTATTCTTTTATTCTTATTTCTCTAAAAATCTGAAGTATAATACAATAAAAATTATCAATGATATGATTACTACTATTTCCTCATAAATGGAAGATTAAAAAATCAAAGGGGGTCAAGATAGACAATAAACTATTGGATAAGACACTTGCAATGCATGTGGCCAATAAGTGTTTAATTACTGGCACCATATGTGATCTCCTAAGCAATGTCAGAAGTAATCTCTAAGCAGAGCCAGGAATAAAGCCTTGTTACCACTAGATGTGGCCCAAAAACCAAAGGGTATGATTCAAGTGCTACAGCACATGTCTTAGATGCCTGATGCCCTGGAATGATTTTCAGCATGATATGAAGGATGTGGATGCTCATGCAACAGAGAATGATACAAAAACCTAAAACAACAAAGGGGCCAGAGATAAGGAGATAAGGCACTTGACTTGCAAACTGCTGATCCTGATTTTATCCTCAGCACCACCTAAGTCCCTAAAGTACTACTGAGGAGGAGTAGGAAGCAAGCACTGCTGTATGTGGGACCTAAAAGGAGAAAAATGTTCATCTAAAGATGGGGCTGGAGAGATGGCATGGAGGTAAGGCATTTACCTTGCATTCAGAAGGATGGTGGTTCGAATCCCAGCATCCCATATGGTCCCCAGAGCCTGCCAGGAGCGATTTTTGAGCATAAAGCCAGGAGTAACCCCTAAGCACTACCGGGTGTGACCCCCCCACCCCCGCCAAAAAAAGTACCACAGAAAGAATTCAGCTAAGCATAGAATTATCTCTTGGTGACCTATACTGAATAGAACCAAGTTTATGATATACTGAGAAGGGGATTGACCCATTTATCTAAATAAATTTGTTCTATTTCTAATGGGGGGAGGGTGTTGGGCCACACCTAGTGATGCTCAGGGGTTATTCCTGGCTAAGCACTCAGAGATCTCTCCTGGCTTGGGGGAACCATATGAGACACTGGGGGTTCGAACTGCAATCCATCTTACCCACTTGCACTACCGCTCTAGCCCCTCTATTTCTATTTTTAAACATAGTTTTCTTATTTTTGGGTCACATCAGGCAGTGCTCAGGGCTTACTCTTGACTCAGGACCATATGGGATGCAGGGGATCACACCCAAGTTGGCCAGGTGCACGGCAGCACCTTACTTGCTGTACTACTATCACTCCAGCCCCTATAAGCTTTGCTTTATATAGGAAGCTGTTCTATTAAGAGTTAACCTACAAAAATAACTAATCATTTAGACTTCTTTGATATAACGTTGAACTTTAGTTTATAGTTAAATTCATCACTGTAAATTTATTTAATAAGTCTATCACTGAAAGTCAAAACTATTCTCACAGACGAGGCCCGAGCAATAGCACACCCAGTAGGGTCTTTGCCTTGCACAAGGCCCACCCAAGTTTGATTCCTGGCATCCCTTATGGTGCCCAAGCCTTCGAGGAGATTCCTGTGCCAAGACTAGAAATAACCCCTGGGCAGCACTGGGTGTAGTCCAAATAGTAACCTAAGTTCCTGAGCCTGAATCAAAATAGTCACCTAAAATGAGCCTGAATCAAAAGTAAGAATTTAGGACTAGGGAGATAATAGGTTTGTCTAAGTCAAAATTTACATGGCAGAGGCCCGGGTTAAATTTTAAATACATGACCCTCCCTAGATATAAGCATTGCTTCTATCTAGTAAGCACTAGATAGTAGTAAGCACTACTAGATATAGAGTGAGGAATTAGCCTTTGAATGATACTTTATCCACCCTCCTACTTTATCCTACTTTATCCACCCTCCCCCCAAAAAAGAAAGTTCTGTGTGGGTCCAGTTATATGCTTTACAAAAAGGGAGTGTACTGGTGATAGCTGCACCAGTTAGTGTGTACACTTCATAGACTTCAACAGTATCACATGTTCTCCCTCTAAGAACTATATCAAAAATATGCACTGAACACTGGTAGGGCATGATCCAAAAGGGAAGAAAGAATGTTATCTTGTATACTCTTAAAACTTAGCACTAAAACTGTGTCCTAATCTATGTTTCAAATGTTGACTACTAAATTTACTTAGTAATTGTCACTGAACAGCATAGAAAATACATTTTTCAGATTTTACTTAAATTTCCAAACTTTTGGGAGTGAGGGGGATATAGGAGCGTTTGAGACCATGCTGGGCAATGCTCAGAGCTTTTTCCTGACTATACTCAGGAATCATGCCTGGCAGTATCCGGAGCACAGTATGAGAAGAGGAAGATCGAACCCAAGTCAGACATATATAAGGCAAATGTACCATCTCTCTGTGCCCTCTAAAGTATTCTGAAGGAGCAATTCACATTTTAAAGGAATGGCATTTACTGCTCTAGTATTCCAAGCTTCTTTCAAATCTAAGCAAGAATGAGATATGGGTGCCCATGAATATGAAAGGTAGAAAGGGACCTGGAAAGATTGGTGTAGGGGAGGGGGAGGAGTAGGAGGGTACTGGTTTTGGAACATCATATGCCTAAAACTCTATTATGAACAACTTCGTAAATCACAATGTTTTTTGAAATGTTTTAAAAGATTTAAATAAAAAGACCCATATGAGAACTCAAAGATAACATGATACAGACTAAAGACTAATTTCTCATAGTAAAGACTAGTTTTGGGGGCTGGCGAGGTGGCTCTAGAGGTAAGGTGTCTGCCTTGCAAGCGATAGCCAAGGAAGGACCATGGTTCGATCCCCCGGTGTCCCACATGATTCCCCCCCCAAGCCAGGGACAATTTCTGAGCGCTTAGCCAGGAGTAACCCCTGAGCATCAAATGGGTGTGGCCCGAAAACAAACAAACAAAAAAAAGACTAGTTTTCATAAGGTAAACGGTGGAATATGAAGAATCAAATTCCTAAGTGTATTTCAAGAGTCCTTCAACCAAGTCCGAGTCAAATATAAATATGTCACACAGACTTTATAATATAGATAATGTCACACAGACTTTAAACATACAACCAAAGTCTGAGTTAAACTTCCCCTGGCTGCTAAGATTACCAGACTTCCACTTATATTATGTCTCACTATGCCTTTCAAACCACAAACAGAATGTGAATACCAAGAAGAAAAAAAAATTCAACATTTTCAACAAGTTTTAAATATTATTAGCCATTAAACTGAATACTTAATCACAATGGCTAATTACTAAACATTTTAATATATAGACAAAGTAATCTCAAATATCCACTTTGTCTCATTATCATCAATGAAGAAACAGGTTTAGTTGGAAAGTAAGCAAACCATATACAACACATACAGTATCTTCTTGAGGTCATTACTCAACAATGACCTAAATTTATGATCTAGAACTATATGTAAGTCTTAGAAGCTGAATAAAAGGTGAACCTCAAATAGCCAAGCATGAGTACTAAAATGTCCAGTAAGCCACAGGAAATTCAATCCATAAGAATAGAAATCTCACACAATAATCTATAAAAATGTTTGAAGAATTTAATGGAAAAAAGTCTTTCCTGCATCATTTGTATTCTAAACTTATTATCATATCAAAGTCATCTTTCCCTTCCTCAAAGACGGGTCCCTGAAGTTGTAAGAGTTGAAAACCTGAAGCACCTACATGTTTCCTATATCTCCTCTTTCGAGATGTGTACTTTTATGCTTTCATCCTTTCACTTTAGGATGTATAGTGAAAATCTCTCCTCTTGAAGAAGCCCACATTCTCTCTCTCCCACCTCTCTCCCCCCTCTCCCCGCCTCCCCCCTATATCTCTCTCCTCTCTCCCCTCCCTTCTCTTTTCCTCTCCCCTTCCTCCTCCTCTCTCCTCTCCCCTCCCCCTCCTGTTTCTCAGAATTTCCAAATAAAAAATGCAGACTGATACAAAACCTTAACCATGTGCTTACATTGTGCTTCATTAGAAACTAACATTCTGCTTCTCTGCACAAGCCAGCCAAGAAGACGCCATTGAACACAATCCCCAGGGCCCAAACTGGTAAAGGCCCCACCCAATGGGTGCTGATCGTGTGTTTGGGCACAAGAGAGCCATTATAAAGAACTGCTGCCTTGCTCCCTATCTGCTTCTCTGCACAAGACAGCCAAGAAGACACCATCGAACACAATCTCCAGGGTCTAAATCAGGTAAGGGGCCCATCCAATAAGGTGGAGCCAGAAGAGAACAGCCAATCTGCAGCTGTGCACATCTTCTAATCCACAAACCCCAGCACAGCACATAGTAAAAACCACTATACAAGTGTTGCAATGGGGAAGATGACCTGAAATGCCTCTCAGATAAGGAGTTTAGAGTATTAATATGGAGGATGCTCAAAGAACTCAAAGCAAGAATAAACTGAGCTGAACAGAACATAATGATAGAACTCCAAACAGAATTAACAGGTCTGAAAAACTCAGTAGATGAAATCAAGACCTCAATGAAAAGCCTCTCCAGCAGAGTGAAAACAGCTGAGGACGGGGTTATTGAGCCAGAGGCTAAAACGCAGAACAACTCCATACAGCAGAAGAGATTGGAAAATAACCTTACGGCAAATGATCAATGAATAAACTACTCAAAATATTTGAGCAGATAAAAATAGAAGTCTTTGATCAACTCAATGGAAGCAACATAGAAATAATTGGAGTCCAAGAGACCCAGGAAAATAATATTAAGGAGAGTTGGAGAAAGTGTGAGAAGAGGAAGGAGTAAGAAGTGAAAGTTAAAAAAAGAAGTGAAAGTTGAGAAAGGGGAAGAAGAATAAAAAGAGAAAAGGAAGAAGAGGAAGAAGAAAAAGGAGGAAGTAGAAGAGGAAGGTGAAAGAAGAAAAATGAAGAAAAAGGAAGGAAAAGGAAAAAAGCAAGAAAAAAGGAAGAGAAAGAAGAGGAAGAAAATGAAGAGGAGAAAGAAAAAGAAGAGAAAGAAGGGGCCGGGCGGTGGCGCTGGAGGTAAGGTGCCTGCCTTGCCTGCGCTAGCCTAGGACGGACCACGGTTCAATCCCCCGGCGTCCCATATGGTCCCCTAAGAAGCCAGGAGCAACTTCTGAGCGCATAGCCAGGAGTAACCCCTGAGCGTCACAGGGTGTGGCCCAAAAACCAAAACAAAAAAAGAAGAGAAAGAAGGAGAAGAGGAGGAGGAAGAATAAGAAAGGAGAAGGGAAGAAGAAGAGAAGAAAAAATAAAAGAAAATGGAATGAAGATTTATTAATAATGTCTTTTATTGTAATAGTGTCTTTGTTAAAGCACCATGATTATAAACATGTTTGTAGTTGGGTTTCAGTTTTAAAAGTTAAAAAATTAAAAAGGAAACTAAATTCAAGACTAAAGCTATTTATCAGCTGCTGAGACTTCTGGATCATATAAGAGATATTATATTAAAATAAGAAACCCTATGGATGGAGTGGAGCAATAGTATAGTGAATGTGACATTTACTTGCAGGCATCCTACCCCACGTCTGAACCCAGCAACCCAGCCTTCAAGGATTGATTCTGGTGCAAGAGTCAGGATTACGCCCTGAGCACACTACTGGGTGTGTGGTCCAGAAACGAACAAAAAATAATCTATGGCCAAGAAGATAGCCCAAAGGGCTGGAGCACATAATTTGCACGCTGGAAACCTAGATTCAATTGTTCAAACAAACAAAAATAAACCCCCCAAAAACAACAAAGCATCAAATCCAGGAACAATCTGTTTATAGTCTGCAATATGTGCTATCTAAATACCAAATGTTACATTGTGACCTAACAGAAAACAGTAGTAATGACATGAACTAAAATCATACTGTGCAATCAATTTCCCATATTAAATTAAAATCCTAAATATATTTTAAAAAATCGAGTTAGATAAAACAACAAGGCACTTATCTTAAAAGTAGCTGACAGGATTTTGATTCCTGGCACTGCATATGGACGCAGCACCAGTTTCTTTTCCTCTTTTAACTCCTCTTTTCCCTTCTGAGGCCTCCTTCCCCCACCTCCACACCAACACCCTTTCTCATCTCTCCCCCATTTCCTAAATGAATTTACTTCTTTATTCAAATATGAGCAAGGAATAGATCTCATTAAAAGTATCAGGTTTGGGGGCAGGAAAAAAAGTATCAGGTTTGCATGTAGTGGGGGTCCTGGTTTGTATGCCTATCATTAAAAAAAATAAAAATCTGTAGAGATCAGATACAACTATAAGGTATTTGCCTTGCATGTGGCCATCCCAAGTTGATCTTCAGCATCCCTTATGACCCCTTTATGATTCCGAAATGCAAAGCCAGGAGTAACCCCTGTGCACTACTGGATGTGGCACAAAATCCAAATGCCAAAACTATACAACAAAAAGTGAAAGTATAGACTCCATAGAAATCAGTGTTCAAATTACTCCACGTCACATCAATATTTTGTTCCAGAAACTAACAGAAAATATCTTCCCGAACTAAAATTGAACACAATTAGAATGTTAGCTAGCATTCTAAGCTACGAAATACTTGACAGAACTCACACTTTTCTAAATCCTATATTTCTAAAACTGCCGTTCTTTACTTTCCCTTATTGAAATTCCAAAAGAAAAAAATTATAAATATTTCACATTAATTTTCAAAAGCCAGTTTACCACTGTTTTTCTCCATGTTTTGCTATCCGGTCAGTGAAAATGCTCTCAAATAGCCCAAAAAACATCTCACCTACACATCTAGACTACATACAATCAAGCTCTCCTTACTACCCACTTCTGATGAAAGTGAACTGAATATTAAAATAAACATCTAAATGAAAGATGTTAAAAAGTATAAAGCAGAAGAAATGACACTATAAAACTACAATCTGGCAAGGCTTGAGGCTGAGAAAAAGTGCAATGAATTTAGAGTAATTAAGATCTAAGCAGAATTTTAGAATGGAATTGAATTCAAAGTGGCAGGGACTGAAAGTACTCCATTTCTCTCGCTTTCCACCTTAACAATTAATGAGAATTCAAAAAAGTCAGTTTTAAAATAATTCAGAAAATGAAACACAATTATGTGAATTTATCTGCAAAGAGCTCAGAACAGTTTCTGACAAAGTATGTACTGTTCAATGTTCATAAATGTTCTTTATTTCCAATTTCCCTACAACCACTCTACATAAACCAAACAGAAATTTGAAACTATCTCTTCAATACTATCAACTCCTTTAGAGAAATAATTAGTATATATGATCACCTTAGAGGAAAAATGAAAACTGAAATTTTCTATCTCTAACTAATCATTATGAATTTACTTCCAATCACAATTGGGGGGGGGGGGAACACACCCAGTGGCACTCAGGGGTTACTCTTGGCTCTTCGCTCAGAAATTGTTCTTGGCATGCTCGGAGGACCATACTGGATGCAGGGAATTGAATCTGGGTCTGTCCTGGGTTATCTGCATGCAAGGCAAGCAAATGCCCTACCACTGTACTATCACTGGAGCTACACGAAGTTATATAAGGTGTAGTTACAGTTTCAATTCCTGGTATGACAAAAATCAAAAATGTAATTGAAGACAAATATCCAAAAGGAGATTATAGGGGGAGAAGTGACTAAGATACAGAGAAAAAAAAAAATTCAATATTCCATCTTCCACTTAAAACTGAGGGATCAGAACAGAACATGGCTGAGAATTATACACAAAGTATAACAGCTTTATAATTGCTAGCCAATAGTTTTTTATTCTTTCCATTTTCTATTTCTACATTTCCCAGACATTTCTGGAATAATCAGCAAGACAGTATACTTATACTCAGTAAAATATGAAATGATATACTACATTAAGGGTCACTATAATTAAAAAAAGATCTACCAATTTTTAGAAAGATTGCAGGAATAAAACACAACCAATTTTAGAGCACTTACCAAAAAAGAAAAAAAAGAGCTAGCACCACACAGTTCTGTGTCATGTTCAACACAGGCCATTTAAATGTATTGCCTTAGAAACTCCATTTGGGACACAAATTTCCTTCTGTTCTCTTATTTCTCTCTCCCTCCCTCCCTTCCATATTCTCCTCTAAAAGAGTATTTATGCTTAATAAAATGTTTACATCAAAATAAAAAAATCTTCCTAAATTCTAAAATAAAATTATTTGGGTGTGGGAAGCTTGGGTCACACCTGGTAGTACTCAGGGGTTACTCCTGGCTCTGCACTCAGAAATTACTCCTGGCAAGCTTGGAGTCTATATGGGATGCAGGGGATCAACTTCAGGTCAAGCACGCGCAAGGCAAATACCCTACCTACTGTCCTATTGCTCCAGCCCCCCAAAAATAATTTTCGTTTCAGTTGTAAAGAAATGACCAAGGTAGACCTGAGACAAGAATTCCAGTTATGAATTCAAATTTTAAACATTACTACATAACACAACTAATGTTAATACCTACAGAAAGCAAATAAGTTAGATTTGCTAGATTTCCCCACAAAAATACATAGACATGTAGAAATAAACTTATAAATACCTACCTCTACTTCATCTCCTTCACTAATCTCTTTTTTAATATCAGGTGGTGGCGGTAATCTAACTTCATTAAATGGAACCTGGCGTTCTGGCTGCCAACTAAAAGGGAAAGAATTATACATTTTAAAATATAATAGTCTAGTCCCTTAATACAGAAGCTCAATTTGCTGAATGCTGTATATTTTCCAATTTACCTTTTAAAGAATACAACTTTCAATTATTTGCAGTAGTTATATAACATACCCGATGATTTCAATGAAGCTTATAATTAGCATTGTTAATAACTATGATATCCTCTAAATTACTTAATGCTAAGGAGATACATGTATCTACAAAAGAACTCACAGTATAAGCTAAATTCATGATGACTGGAAATGTCACATCTATATCACTGTCAAATATATGTTAAGATGATGGACTTATCTCTAACATTTACAACTATACAAGTTATAAATTCTAAATTACATTGAGTAGTTTACAAAAAGATTTGATTTTTTTTCACATGAAACCTTTTCTACAATTAAAGTACATTAATTGAAAATCTAGGAAAGCTTGTATATATATATCTTTATATATATATGTATGTATGTAGATATATATATATATATATATATATATGTATAAGCTATTCTAGTGTGGCATGATTTTTTTTGTATAAAAGCTAAACTGATAAAATTTCTTTCCTACACCTTCTAGGCACTATACCTCATAAAACGTTCCTATAACTTCCATCTACCGATACTAGGTGGGCAAAACACTGAAAAGTTGAGTTGCTTTCTTTTCACCATTACATCTAAGCAGCAGTGTTTCTGAACTTTTGAAATAAATAAATTACCTCAATACTTATGAGCTACCTCATAAAACAGCTCTGGAGGGAGCTAAAGTCAACTGGAATAGTTCTTTTCTGACCTTCCATCATATACTATTAACTTATAACCCTTCCTAACAAGCTCAGGTAATTTTTCACATTAGAAAAAAAAAATTTTTAAATCCCTTACAGTATAAAATTAATTTCAGGTTTTAGCAATATCAATAAAAGGCAATCTAATACTAATCCTACCAGAAGATATTTGGAAGGCCTACTTCAAGATGATTCTGACATTAACATTCTAGGTTTTTCAAGATCAAGCTTATTTTAATCTCATTTACTTAATTTCTACAAAAAACTTAACTGATTCATGTTCATAACATTTCAGCAAAGAAGGGTATTGAAAAAGTGATGAGTAAATTGTGGGGAGAAAAACAGATCAAGAGTTTTTTGAAAAACTATTATGTGGACTCAAAAGATGATCAACTTATCACTCCTACTGTTTCCAAGACACTATATTCATTGGCAGTAGAACATTCAACAGTTCAGCATCACCAAAAAAACTACTTACAAAAAAAAAATTACTTACTTGTTTTCAAAAACAACTGTGAGAGAGTCTTCATGAACATCTTTAATAAATCCCTACCAAAAAAAGAGAGTTTAAAGCACGTCAATATTAAATGTTTCATAAGCTTAAAAAAGCCTTATCAGAGATTTTTAAAAAGGCAGTATGAAAGATTAACACCAAAGTAGGCCAAACTGTATTTATGTGATGTATTAACACAGATGTTACTTATCCAGTTTTCAGAGTTATCACCTACCTCAATACTTAGGAAAAATAAATGTACAGGTTGAGAACATCATAGTTATTCCAAGTTCTAAAGTCAAAATATCAAGATTTATATTCCAAGCTTCGAGTATCGTAACTCACACAATCAAGAAAATCAAGGGGCTGGAGAGATAGCATGGAGGGTGTTTGTCTTGCATGCAGAAGGATATGGTTCGAATCCCAGCATCCCAAATGGTCCCCCGAGCCTGCCAGGAGCAATTTCTAACTGAGCACTGCCGAGTGTGACCCAAAAACCAAATACAAAAAAAAAAAAAAAAATCAAAGTGAAAAAATTCTATTACAATTAGTTATGTAGTCCAGTTTTGGTAAATTAACAGCATTTCAAATACTAACTGTACCACCAGTTTAATATTTTTCTTTCGAATGCTGTTTTGTTTTTAGACCACATCTGAATGTGCTCAGAGGTTACTGCTGGCTCTGCACTCAGGAATCGCTGATGGCACGCTTGAAAGACCATGTGGATACCAGGGGTCAACCTGAGTTGGCCATTTGAAAGGCAAATGCCCTCCCCTCTGGTTCAACTTAACATTTTTCATATCAGCTTCTTGTTCTAGGTTCAATCCCCCTAGCATTGTCAATCCTCTAAGCACCCTGGAGAGCAATACCCCCAAAGCCCCAAAACCAGCCAGACAGCTCAACTGAGTAATAGTAATAGCAACCAGAGTAATAGGACAGCAGGTAAGGTGCTTGCCTTGCACGTGGCTGATCTAGGACTGACACCTGCTTCCCATGGATCTGAGCCTGCTAGGAGTGATCCCTGGCAGAGAACCAGAGTAAACCTCCTGAGCACAGCTGGATGTGGCCCACCCCACAGCCCCCACTCCCAAAAAATACAGGAAAAAAACCTTGATACATGTCCAGGTTCAATCTCCACCACCAGGAGTAGCTCCTGAGCAGAGCCTGGAAAAGGCCCTGAACACTTCTGCGTGTGGCACAAAAACAAATAACGAGCGATCAATTCCTAACCTTTAATGTTTTAATTAGTTACTATAGTCTTTAATGCAGCTAAATAATTAAGATCTGACATATTCAAGAAAAGGAAAATGACCTGGATTTAAAAAAATAAAAATGCTCAAATGCTCCATTACAAACCACCAATTTACAAGGGTAAACTATCCTTGGTACATGTATAGCTGCAATTAACATTAAATTATTTTTATATTAGATTATCAAATAGAACTGCAAAGTTCCCCAACTTAGTCAAGTGCTTTTACATATTATGAAATATTAGGTAATTTGTGTATATTTCATTTGCAACATGGAAAAACCAATAGTGTACTATGCTATTAATACCATGCAATTGCTTAAAAAAATTCTTTGGAGGCCAGAGCAATAGCACAGCGGTAGGGCAGTTGCCTTGCATGCGGCAAACCTGGGACGGACCTGGGTTTGATTCCCAGCATCCCCAAGCCTGCCTGGATGGAGCAATTTCTGAGTGCAGAGTCAAAAGTAACCCATGATTGCTGCCAGCTGTGTCCCAAAAACAAACAAAAACAAATCTTTGGAATCAGGAATATCAAGTTGGTGGAGCACATGCTTTCTTTGTTGGAGTACCATATACAAAATTATATAGATAACACTACAGTCATATTTCAGCCCCCAGACACAGGAAAAAGAAACATTAACACATCAACATTACCACCCCCAAACTCTTCAGAAATAGTCTGTGGAAGAAAGTTTAACATTGAGTCTGAAAATAAACTATCATTTTATTTTCTTTAATATGTAAGATCACCAATTTTTATAATCTATAGATAATTTTATAATATAGTATCTACGAGCATCGTATTATTTTGTAATCTGATCGCAATCTCTCTCCAGAAGTCTAATTTGTATGCTATTGAACAATTTAATGTATTTATCCTAACACAAGGGCTACAAATCAATATAAATTTCTCAGTATAATAACTTCTTTCTACTGCCTTGAAATCCTTTCTTCTCTAAGCTAAAAATTAAAAGCTGCCATCCCAGTCTAAGCTTTGATTATCTGACCACACTATATAAAAGAAGACTTCCTGGCCAGTTTCTTTATTTCTGGTAGTTCATTCCCACAGTTATTTCCAGACATATTTGTCAGCATTTTCATAGTTTTTGAGCAGAACTTTACTTAACACTTCCCATTTTAAGAAATACTTCAGAATGAAAATTCCAAAGTTTATGAATAAATGCATCTTGCTCTAAGATATTAATAATAATGGGGCTTGAGAAATAGCATGCAGAAGGACGGTAGTTCGAATCCCAGCATCTCATATGGTTCCCCGAGCCAGGAGCGATTTCTGAGCATAGAGCTAGGAGGAACCCCTGAGCGCTGCCAGGTGTGACCCAAAAACCAAAAAAAAAAAGATATTAGTATTATTTTCAACTTTAACATAGTTTCTCAAAGTATGTTCCATTATGGCTTATAAATTCAGAGTTCAAATTTAGAAATCCTACTCGATTATAATTTCCTTTTTTCTAGTTAAAAATCAATGTCTGGGGTCAAAGATATAGTACAGGACTTTGAAAGTCAAACCTCCCTGCCCACCAGCCAGCATTGTACCCCAGACCTGACCAAAATGCATCCTAAAGCTCAACAGCCCAGATGCTAAGATCCTGAGGACATCACAGAGAAGAGATCCCACCCAACTTTTTAAAAATAACTTATATTCAGACTTACACCTCTTCCACCTCCATCCCAACTTCGCATTCCTTACAAACTAAAAAAAAAAGTTTCGACACCTTTTTGAAAAGTTTTTTGGACACACTCGGCTGTACACAGGAGCTATTCCTGATTGCTTAGGAGTAGCCTCCTATGCTTGGGGGGACTTGGAAAGATGGCTGCAGAATGCAAGGAAAGCAGCTTGACTCCGATGCTATCTCTTCTGAGACACCTGGTCTTAAACTAATATCCTTTAGGCATTAAATCAAATTAAGAAGTTCGACCCTTTGTGGGGTATTGGAGTTTTTTTACTTAAAATAGAATAGCAGTAATAAAAATCAAACATAAGTATTTAGGAGCTCAGCAGAACTCAAGGAACCAAGGTTTCTTTTAGATTTTGGCTCACAGCCCATTGCTCAATCCAACAGTGTTCCACTTGGTGATGTTAAAAATGAGGAAAACCTGCAGACAGGAGGCATGCAGTATAAGGATCTCAGAGTACAGCACATGTACTCTACCACTTGCCATCTTAAAATGGATTTGAACTATAGTGCTAAAATGCAGTGGACAATGGCTTTACTAAACATATTCTAATCCCTAAACTCTAAATTATAGGGACAGTATTCATCTAATGGCCAGATAACTATAAATTTGTATCTGATACAGAACAAAATTTAAAAAAATTTTTTTTAAAAAACTAACACTGCATACCCTCTACTTTACCAGAATGATGTTATTCTTCATGTATCCAAGAATAAAGGCAAGGGTTAGTTGACCAAAATTTTTGGTCAGAGTCACCAATAACAACACTCACTTTTGCTTTAAATTCTAGGGAAGGAGGGGATCTTTATTCATAACAATCCTCATTACATTAGTCCAGTGCTTCTCAATTATTTTCTATCATGTCCCCCAAGAAGAAGAAAACATTTTTGCGCCCCCCTGCACGACTGTAAATAGTATCTTTATTTTAAAAAAAACTTTAACCTGCAAAACAAAAATATATAAAATAATTTGAGCTGATTTTTTAATCACAGGTGACGTCTGGATTAATGGCTACAATGAGCACATTTTGCAATGCATAGTTTTTTGAAGCGGGGTTTGAAGCAGGACACAGCGACTCTCAGCTCCAGAGACATAAACATGGGACTTAGCTTGTTATGACAGTATTTGCCAGAGTCAAACGCGCTCCCTTTTGCGAAGCCTCGTGCACGCCCCCCCCCCCACGGGGTGCACCCTACTAATTGAGAAACACTGCATTAGTCTAACCTGTGGTGATTTTTGTGTCCCTTTTTTCACATTCCTTATTAAATATTAAGCCTTAAAATTAGGGCAGAGTAGTAGTACTACAGCAGGTAGTGTGCTTGCCTTACATGAATGTGGTCAGCCCGGGTTTGAAAACTGGCACCCCATATGGTTCCCTGAGCTCCACCAGGAGTGATCCTGAGCAAAGAGCCAGGAGTAAATCCTGAACTGGATATAAACCTTGCCTCAATCAATCAATCAAACTAGGGGATTGTACAGTACATAAAGCATTTGCTTTGCATGTAGCCAATCCGAGTTCAATCGCCAACACCTATGGTCCCAGAAGCAACCCCAGGAATGATTCCTGAATAAACTCTTAATGCTGGGTGGAGGGGAAAGAGGAAAGGATAGAGGGAGAGGGGGAAGAAAAGGGGGGAGAGAGAGAAACTTATTTTAAAACTATAATGAGGACCAAAGAAGATATAGTACAGGTATCAAGGTGCATGCCATGCAAGCAGATGAGCACAATTAGATTTATGGCCTCCGGGTACGATCTCTGTTCTTCTCAAGTCCCTTAATACCTCCAGTATGGCTCAAAACAGAACAGAACAAAACAAAACAAAAAAGAGAAGAGAAGACCTTGTATCAAAACAGGCAGATTCCAAGATAGGCATAAATCATTCAGGAAATCTTAAATGGAAGAACATATTTGAGTTGGGGGGAAGTGGGAGAACATATTTGAGTTGGGGGGGGGGGCACATCTAGAGGTGCTCAGGGTTTAACTCTGGCAGTCTCAGAGGACTCTATGGAGTGCTAAGTATCAAACTTGGGACAGCAAGAAAATGCCCTACCTGCTTTACTGGTGTGTTCCAGCACCAGAATGAAATATATTTAATGGTATTAAGACATTTCAGGGAGGAGCCAGAGAAATAGCATGGAGGTAAGGTGTTTGCCTTGCATGCAGAAGGATGGTAGTTCAAATCCCAGCATCCCTTATTGTCCCCCGAGCCTGCTAGGAGCAATTTCTGAGAGTAGAGCCAGGAATAACCCCTGAGCGCTGCCAAGTGTGACCCAAAAACCAAAAAAAAAAAAAAAGACATTTGAGAGGCTGGAGCGATGGCGCAGCAGTAGGGTGTTTACCTTGCACGTGGCTGACCCAGGACAGACTTTGGTTAGACCCCTGGCGTCCCAAATGGTCCCCCAAGCCAGGAGCAATTTTTGGGCGCACAGAAGGAATAACCTCTGAGTGTCATTGGATGTGGCTCAAAATTAAAAAAAAAAAAAAAACATTTGAATGTTATTGAAGAAAACGAACATGGGTATTTTCACCAACAGCAAGTTAAAACTTTTTAAAATTAATAGACTCCAAAAGGAAGCTTGAACCAAAAATTGGAATAAGTCAGTTTGCTTTTTACCAAAAAACAAATCCGTGGACCAGAGAGCTTGTTAACAGGCAAGAGCCAAAGACTCAGGTTCAATTTCCAGCACTGCAGTGTCTCATAAGTACTACTATGAGCATACCTGAAGCACAGAACCAGTTACAGCCTCAAAACAACAAAAATACCCAAACCCCAAAAGCATGAAAAGTCCGATAAACTTATAATACCTAAGAGCTAAAGTACCACATATACTTGAGTATAAGCCAACCTGAGTATAAGCCAACCCGAGTATAAGCCAACCCCCCCTAAATTTACCCTAGAAGCTAGGAAAACTTAGTGACTCGAGTATAAGTCGAGTTAGAAAATGCAGCAACCACTGGTAAATTTCAAAAATAAAAATATATGCCCAAAAAAATTACAATAATTGAGGAATCAGTAGGTTAAATGTTATTTAATTATTGCTAAAGAAAAATTGTCAACTAGCAACAAACACTTTAAAACCTTAAATAAAGTGCAGAAAACCATTGTTTAACAGGTAATCAAGCTGAATCACAAAGGTAAAAATTCTTCAAACCTGTCATCATCATCATCTGTATGCCCAAACAGAGCTTCAACTGTATCTGATGTGAGGGTATCAACATAGACATTGTCATCATCACTGAGTTCGCAGATATCATCATCACTGCTGTCGGTCTCATTCAAAGTGCAGAATATTGTGGGTTTTCAGTGGCATACAGTTCAGTTCAGCCACCTACCTCTTCAGCTCAGCTGAGACTCATGGACTGAACTGAAACCCCGCCCCTTCCAAAGATACTCACTGAATCAAATAACCTGTCTAAGCTGAGTTCAGTTTTTTTGGCATAAATAAAAGTCGGCTTATATTTGAGTATAGAAGGCAATAGGTAAAAGGATATCATATTCGAAAGAAAAGGGGGAAAAACATAAAATAGAAGCCAATTTCCAATGCTAATTTCTCAGGTAAATTCATAAAATCAAACTGAATGAGTTGATAACTGGATACACACACACACACACACACACACACACACACACACACACACGGGGTAAGCAATACAAAGAAAGTTAAAATTTTAACATACAAATCTATGTACAGTGATACTGTCATTTCCTTTGACTTGTAAATTTTTCTCCACGTTATAGAGCCTAGTTACGAAAGGTCCTGGAGAATTTGAAGTAGCAGCATAAATGGACTATGGAAAGAGCAAAGTGCAAAGGATAGCTATTTAATGCCCACTTTTAAAGTTATAAAACAATACACCAGAAAAATAGGTTTCTCAACTAGTCATGGGTGGAGGAAATCAGGTTAAGCAAAAAGAAAATATGAGTGCATTTCAGGAATTGAAAGCTGAGCTTATAGTTCTTAAAATGGAAAAAAAAATTACTATGGGAAAGTCACCTACTCAAGATAAAATTTCAAATGCAACTTATAATAGAATCCTTCTAATGACTAATCTCAAGAGGTCAAGCAGATGTAACTCTCAGGGCTGAAAACCGAGGTCCTCTTTGGAGGGGTCAAGACAAGTTCCTGTACAGCCAAAGCCCAAGGACCTATACCCACACTCCACAACCTCCAAAACGTAAATGGCACAGCTTCAAGGCTAATCTAGAAAAGACAACCTTCAGGGTTAATCTAGAAATGACAACCTCCAAAGAATTTTTCCGGTTCTACAGCCACTGGGCCAGGCTGCTTGACACCTTCAAATTTCACAATACTGACCAAGCAATAAAAGCATAGCAAATCAGGTCGGTGAATAGCATGGAAGTCCACTAAGCTCATTAAGTGAAAACAATTATACAGAAGTCACAAACAGTTCAGTAAAACCTCATCGTTTTAACACCGTTGTAAGGTATGATTTTCACAAATTTTCCTTTACTAAACTTAATCAAACAAAAATAACTAGTACTTCCATCTACCATTTTTTGGTAACAAGCAAAATAAATATTTTGTGCCTGTTAAGGCAGGCTTCAGGAGGTGAGAGGCCAGGGATAATGGTGGCAGGAAGGTCACACTGGTAGTGGGAATTGGTGTTGGAACATAGAAAATAAAACAAAACTGTACTACAAATTACTCTGTAGGCCAGGAAGTCTAGTGAAAGGGGGGAGGGAGTACCCTAGGGGCCAGAAAGATACAGTATGTAAACACCTGCCTTGCAAACAGTCAAGTTAAGGTTCAATCCCTGGCAACCATATGGTTCCTTGAGCACTGCCAAATGACTTATAGAGTAGCCTTAAAAAATTAAAAGGGGGGGGGGGGGCGACGGCGAGGTGGCGCTAGAGGTAAAGGTGTCTGTCTGCCTTGCAAGCGCTAGCCAAGAGTAACCCCTTGAGCATCAAACGGGTGTGGCCAAAAAACCAAAAAAAAAAAAAAGAAAAGAAAAAAAGGGCCAGAAAAATAGCATGGAGGTAAGGCGTTTTTGCCTTGCATGCAGAAAGACAGTGGTTTGAATCCCCAGCATCCCATATGGTCCCCCAAGCCTGCCAGGAGTGATTTCTGAGCGTAGAGCCAGGAGTAAGCCCTGACTGCAGCTGGGTGTGACCCAAAAACCAAAAAAAAAAAAAAAAAGAGTAGTCTAAAAGAAGAAACTTTCCAGATCCCTGTTTTAAACAAAGTGAAGTTAAAACCATACACATCTACTGTGAATTTTCCATTCAGAAGGCATAAATCAGTAACAATCTTATGTCTGGAGCTCTTTTCATTAAATCATTATCAAATCATAGGGTTTTTTGTTTGCTATCACATTTTTTCTGGTTTGGAGGCCATGGCCAGCAATGCTCAAGAGTTTACTCCTGGCTCTGTGTTCAGGAATAAAACCTGGTCAAATACGCACTCAACAAGCACCTTAACTCCTGTACTATCTCTCCAGTCCCTACTTCAGTTTCTAAGACTAAAGGACTAGAACATTAGCCTGGTATTGATTTGAGCAAAACTCTTTCTTAAAGTCTACTGATGAAAACTTCTAAAACAAAATAAATTAGATCATTAGATCTAATTAGAAATTAGATCACAAAAAGACAGCCTTAAGCAAAAAAAAAATGTAGATAATTCAAAGGACTGGAGTGCATGCTTTCAATGTGGGAGACAGGTTTCGATCATTCCATCGACACACTGCCTTAAGAATCCAACCAGAAAAACAGAAACCCATGCACGTGTGGCCCCAAAACCAAAATGATCAAGTAATTTAATTAAATATCAGTTGGAGGTCTTGCTTGGGCTGTGACTTAGAAATCAAGAAATGCAATGGGGCCGGAGAGATATCATGGAGGTAGTAAGTTGCCTTGCATGCAGAAGGACGGTGGTTAGAATCCCGGCATCCCATATGGTCCTCTGAGCCTGCCAGGAGTGATTTTTAAGCGTAAATCCAGGAGTAACCTCTGAGAGCTGACTGTGCGACTCCATAAACAAACAAACAAAAAAAAATCTTGAAACGCATTAGCTACTTTTGAGAGCATCTGCATTAATCTAGCACAGAAGTCTAGAAAAACTCATCTCTGAGAAGTGACTCAAAAATCCATTTATGACCTACTGCACATTAAATTTATGTTTCTCATAAAAGGGAAAGTAGCTTTAAAAAGCAATCAGCAAACTATCAGAAACCAGTTTAAATATTCAGTTCACAAAACTTTAGAACTACCAAGTCTAATGCCAGACAACAGACTGAACATCATTTAAATATGAGGCAATGTTGGAATCCCAGAACATATCTCCTGGTACCAATCAAGAAGTAGCCCAAGTACCACTGCATTTCGAAGCCTCACCACCTGAAAGAAAAGTCTGTCTAAATACTCTGTATTTAAACTTTAACTTGAAAGTTTAAAATTCTTGTTAGGAGTGTACTATGAATAGTTTGAGGAAAAGGTCAACAAGAAAAACAATTAAGATTAGGTTTTACAGCTCCTCAAGTGTAAAAACTAAGAATCACAGGAACAAAACTGCTGGTTCACATTTATTTTCTCTTTTCTGGGGGATAGTGCTCTGTGCTCAGAAATCACTCCTGGCAAGCTCAGAGACCATATGGGAGGTTGAGGATCGAATCCACATCTGCTCCGTGAAAAGCAAACATGCTATCACTGTGGTATCATCACACAGGTCACATTTATTCTTAAGTCAGTGCTTCTCAATTATTTTCTGTCATGCCCCCCTAGGAAGAAAACATTTTTCACACCCCACGTGACTGTATCTTTATTTAAAAAACTTTAACCTGCAAAACAAAAATATATAAAATTTGAGCTGATTTTTTAATCAGAGGTGATGCCTGGATTAAAGGCTACAATGAGCACATTTTGCAATGCATAGCTTTTCGAAGCGGGGTTTGAAGCAAGACACAGCAACCCTCAGCTTCAGACACACAGAAATATAAACATGGGGCTTAGCTTGTTATGACAGTATTTGCCGAGGTCAAACGCACCCCCCCTTTACAGAGCCTCGCAGCCCCCTGGGGGGCACGCCCCACTATTTGAGAAGCACTGTCTTTAGCAAAGAAAATGGAGTTCTCACACATTATTCACTCATATCCGATGCATTCTAGCTCTAGTACTTAAAATTTTCCTTTTAAAAATTTCTCTGGTTCTATAACATTAAACTTTAAATTTTTTTCCCTTTTATCTGGCACAAGACCCAAAAGTAACTGCCTTTGTGAGCCTTTTCCCAAGAGTGAAAACATTTAGTTGCCAGCAGCCTGAGTTCAATCCCTGGTAGAGCATAGCACCCCTTTATCCCTAGCACTGCCAAGTACAGCTCCAAAATAAAACAAAAGCTACGACTGATAATATTGTATTTCTAAAAGAAAAATGATTAAAGCCTACATAAATTAGCATCACTGGGCTCATATATTAGGTACAGCTTTCCTCAGAAAGGGCTGAGATTCCTCCCCCCTCCAATTACATCAGTTAAAGTTCAGTGCTGTAGATTAACTGGGAAAACAAAACGAAGTGGGGGGAAAGTTGACTGCATAATTGACACAATCTTCACCTAAAACTTTTTTCAAAATCTGCCATAATGTTAAAGAGAATAACTGTCATTATTTGACAAATTATCAGTTAAGTTACTGGTTCAGACTGATCCCAATCAATTTCCCCAGCCCAACATTTCAAACAATTTAGCAGCTCTGAAATCAGGCTACATTTTACAACTGATGTATGTTAAACTTAAATACATCTACTATGAGCCTTATGATTCATATGACAGTCAGGATATAAATGTCTCAAACATGGTTTGATTGCCAATTTTAACACTTAACTGCAACCTCTGTCATTTCCCTCAGCAAACCATGAAGGATCATTTTAGGAAGGATTGAGGTTTCTTACCAGAAGGTTGTTCTGTTGACACCTTCTGATAAAAATCAAGAAAGCACCATTATCAAAACTTGCTGAATGGTGAAAATTCTTGGAAGAAAATCCTGAAGGAGATTTTAAAAGAAGAGCTCTTTTAAGGTGTGCTTGCACCATCCATGCTCTCCATGGCAGGGAGAATGATAATGTAAGTTGAAACAATTTAAATATGAAGATGTTTTAAGCAACTTATTTATTGTGACTAACTTTCCAGATCTATGTAAAAGTTACTTATTCTCTGGATTCAAACCCAACTTTAACTACATCTACATCTTCAACAACTTACTTTTATATATCAAATCAATGGATCAATTGTTAGAATGAGCTACTGCCCTGTGCTTTAGCATCAAATTGTGTTGCAATTTATTTAACAAGATTTAAAGAAAGAAAACCAAATAAACCAAACAGTATTTCCTTTTTAGGATTCTAAAAATTACAACACAATCATTTTGTGCAATAACTTACTCTCCATACATTTCTCAAAAAGTGTTAGTCATTTGGCCTACTGACCCTTTTCAGGAGGAAAAACATTCAGCACCTCTAAAATGTACCTTGAGAGTAAAAAGTGGTCCCAATTTGTACCCCAAAACTAATACCCCCAAAACCTTAAGCACTGCTCAGGGGAATTATCAACAACTGATCCTGACTCTACTAGTTATGTACCATCCTTGGAAAAGTTAAAGATCAGTGTTTAGAGGCCAGGGATGCAGCTCAATGTGAAGTGTACAAGAAAAGTGTTTATCTTATGATTTAAATGAGAAAGTCTAGTAAAGTATTTTCCAGCGTATAAGACGACTTTTGAAACAAACAAAAAAAATCAACCAAAAATCGGGGGTCGGGGGTCGTCTTATACGCTGAGTATATCCCGAAAAATGTTTCAATATGCAGCTAAACAAAAATTGTCTGAATATTGCCACAAAAAGAATTTTCCAACTAGATCCTGCACCAATGACTGCAAGGCTGCTCGGACTGCCTCTCTAACTCAGCCAATCCAAGCAGGCTTTTTATGCATGCAAATTAGACAATGTTCTGGACCCGAATATACACTGTAAAAAGCCTGCTCCAACTGGCCAGAGTCAGAGAGGAAGTCTATTACAGTATAACCTTTGAACCTCTGCTTGTGATTGGCTCACTGTGGTACATACAGTTGCAGCACAGGAACGTTCTGCCTGATACAGCGAATATAGGCCTAAACCTATTTTTAACTGCAAAATTAGGGGGTCGTCTTATACGCTGGCAAATACGGTAAGTCCAAAAATACCCCTGACTTTTAGGGACTTCAGATCCAGGTGATTTTTTTTAGCAACTTATGAGAAATCTTTTCAAAAGATGCAAACGAAAAACAGTTAAAGCTTTTTCAATAAAGCATTCTTAAGGACTCAAACGTTACTTCAGAAGTAGTTACTCCACTGCTCAAAAGTACTAAAGTAGGGCCCGGAGAGATAGCACAGCGGCGTTTGCCTTGCAAACAGCCGATCCAGGACCAAAGGTGGTTGGTTCGAATCCCAGTGCCCCATATGGTCCCCGTGCCTGCCAGGAGCTATTTCTGAGCAGGCAGCCAGGAATAACCCCTGAGCATCGCCAGGTGTGGCCTAAAAACCAAAAAAAAAAAAAAAGTACTAAAGTAAATCTTCCTACAGTTTTCACATTATGTACCTTAAAGAATAAGAAACATTTTGTTTACTTATTTAATACAGAAAAAAATGAGAGAGAAAAAATAAAGACTCCTAAAGATACTGTTCAAGTGATGCCATGGCTAAAAGTGATTCACTAGTTACTACACAGAATGTAGTAACCAGGGCAGAATATTGTCCCCATGGAACTCTTTAGTCTTCCCGAAGCATCTCAAACAGTTTTAGTTTGGGGGTCATATATGCTGGTGCTCAAGACCATTTGTTACTGGGTAGACAGGGCATACAGCATGAAAAACATGTGAATTAGTCCTCTGATTTATCTCCCACCATACAATTCTCAGTATGCTCTAGGTCCTATCAAGTCTAAATGGAAATGAATTCTTCTGCAAGCTAAACAAACCATTCCAATCCATTTCAAGCCTAGAAGTGAAGGAAATTTTCCCTTCAGGATTACCCAAACATGCCCACTACCCTCACCCCTCAAATAAATGTTTTTAAAAAGATCTTGTAATAAAAAACACTATAATAAAACAAGGGACTTACTATATACAATCTAGGGACACTGATATAGTACAAAGGTATGTATGGTAAGGCACTTGCCTTGCATGCGGTTAAACTCCAATACCATGCCCTGCACACATCATATAGGGTTCCTAGAGTGCAGCAGGGTGTGGTCACACACCCCTAAAAAGGGAAAAAGGCAATGAGAACTGTCAAGATTTCATAGGAATATTTATAACGATGTTCATAAATATAAATAGCAGAAGTCGCTTGGGCTAATTCCACCAGTTTGATACCCAACAATTCTTGAAACGTAATGCCTTATTGGATCCAAATGGCACCCACAAGTATTATGACTTTCCTATTACAAAGAAGTTCTCTGTGGTTCTATGCAGAGTACTAAGATAATATCTCAACCAGCACCAACACCTAACAAATTATATCTCAATCAACATCAATACATAATGCCTAATAAGCTCGTTTTAGAATTAAGATCAAAATCTAGTTTTTGTGTATTCCACTACACATCCTCTCAAAGAGTATCCCAAACCTGAGAATCTACTATTCATTTGCTCTTTCAATACTTACAAAGATACAAGTCAAAGATACAAGTCACTTGGTCCCTCCAAGCCAGGGGTGATTTCTGAGCACATAACCAGGAGTAAGACCTGAGCAAACAGGTATGCCCCCCCAAAAAAAACAATGGGTGTGGGCCCCCCAAAAAAATCGAAAAATAGGGTCAAAGAGATAGCACAGAGGTAGAGCATTTGCCTTGTATGCAGCAGATTTGAACAGAAAGTGGTTCAAATCCTGGCATCCCATATGGTCCTCTGTTGCCTGCCAGGAGCAACTTCTGAGCAGAGCCAGGAGTAACCCATGAGTGCCACTTGGTGTAACGCCCCCCCCCCAAAAAAGAGCAAAACAAAGGAAAAAAAAAGACTTAAAAATAACTTAAAAAACGAAAAAAGGAAAAGGTTAACAGAAACAACATTTTACTATGATTAATCCAAGACAAGAAAAGCAGGGAGACAGGAACCTGATGAGATTCCTGATTTGAAGAAATCTTGATGGGAAAAAGTACGTTCCTTTGCCACCAGTAAGCATATATTCTATCTTTTTTTCCCGTGGGAAAACCTCTCTCATCCTTCAAAAACACCTAAGCAAAAATTGCTGCAGCTACAGAAGAAGGGCACTGCACTTGCCTTGCATGTGGGACCCTAATAGGTCCCCAACACCATCAAAAACAAAAGTGCTACTGCTAAAGTACAGTCTATTAATGAAAGCTTATCACTTTTAATTTACCATGGTTTGCAGCCTATTTGTTTATTTATTTATTGGTTTGGGGGCCACATCCAGTAATGCTCAGGAGTTATTCCTGGCTATGCATTCAGGTATCGATCCTGGCTTGGGGGACCATATGGGATGCCGGGGAATGGAACCGCCATTGGTCTTAGGTCAGCCATGTGCAAGGCAAATGCCCTACCGCTGAGCCACCACTTCAGCCCTGATTTGCAGCCTTTTGAATGTAAGGACAAATAAACTGTGGAGAAACAAACAGTGTAAGTGAAAATACACAGTCATATTAGCGAAACAATATACATTGCTTAATTTTGCTTACTCCAGCTAGTCTTTATGAAGATCTGGTCTTAGAAAATAGACCCATCACAATTTCTTATTTATTACCTAAACATCTGTCCAAAATCTTATTAATTATAAAGCTTTTTGGTACTCAGAAAATACTAAGTGATAGGGCCACGATGAGACCACTGAAATCTAGAGCACTACGCTCTACAAACAGGAGGCCCAAGTTCATCACTCAACACCACAGGTTCCAAGAACACCAATCACCACCAAGAGCAACACCCACCCCCACAAGCACAGCAGCCTTTGCATACAGGAGTGCATTTGCTTACACACACATAACCAAAACAAATGAAAAACCTTAAAAGATGAGCAAGTGAAAAGATAGCTCAAAGGACTGCTGCACATGCTTGGCATGCCAGAGACCCAGGTTCACATTTCATGACACTGTATGCTCCCTCCCCACAATCATTTTTAAATGTGACACTCCAGCACTAAGCTGATAGATAGTAGCCCTTAAGCACCACTGGGTGTGGTCCAAACAAAATTTTTAAAGATGGCAAGAACCCAGCTAAGAAGTGTGGGGAATGTGTGTGAGCATCAAAAGATCCTCAATGAGCACTGCACCACCATAATGCACATATGCACAACTGAAAAGTGCAAGCTCCAACAAGTACAACCTGACACAGGACACTTCTCTTATCCCCCCACATACCCAGCAAGCACAACCGTTGTGTGATCTCTCTGTATCGCCAACACACACCAAAAAAAAAAAAAAAAGAGGAAAAAGAAAGCACAGGCCTTAGAACTAGCTAGTACAATTAGTATTCAATCATAAAATGAATACAATCTTCCTACTTACTACCAAAATAAAAAAATAGAATAAACCGAGTTCAGGGCTTGAGGATGTGACTAAGAAGATAGAATGACTTTTCACTTATAAGGCCTGAGGTTCAATTGTCTGAGATCTTGTTAGCAAGATAAAGCAGTGGCTGAAAACTCTTTTCTTTTTTTAATTTAATCAATGGTGTTGACTTAAAACAAAAGCTCAGTACAAATAAAGATATTTAAAAAAATATTTGTAATCAAGGTGTTTAAATAAAGATATTAAAAAAAAAAAGCTCAGTACAGGTCTTCTTTACAAGACTCTCATGCTGAGCTCATGTGTGATGCCCTAGAATTAACACTCATTCTGAGCTTGAGTAGTAATATAGTAATAGAGAGGTTAGGGTGTCTGCCTTGTATGAGGCCAACCTAGGTTGGATCCCCAGCATCCCATATGGTGGTCACTGCCAGAAATAATTCCTGAGTGCCAAGCCAAGAGTAACCCCTGAACACCACCCAGGTGTGAATACCCCCCCAAAAAAACGAAAACCAAAATAAAAAAAATCAATAAATCAGTAAGAGAGAATTAAATCTCATTCAGCTGGAATGTCATCTTGGGACACATTCCTTAATCATTATCAGTTTCCTAATAGATAAAATGTAAATAAAAAAAACCTCATGGAGAGAACAACTCCTGAGAAAACAGAATCAGGAGATGCATGCAGAAGTTTATAGGGTGTCTATAAGTGATAATAACACTGTAGTTTCTTAACTGGTAGCATAAATAACTTTAAAAAAAAACTGCATTAAGATTATAATATGGCAAAGTGAATGAATTTAAAACCAAGCCATTGACAACTTATCTCTAAATAACTAATATTATTTTGCCTTTGTTTTCACTTTTGTAGTATAAAACAAAAACAGATTTAAAATTAAAGTACCATAATACACTAGCAACTACCAAGACAATGTTAGTAAGTGAGAGAAGTAAAAGACCTGTTTAGTATACAAGCAAGGGGTTTGGGAGTAGAGAGATGGGGACACTGGTGGTGGGAATGTTGCACTGGTGAAAGCTGTTCTTTTTGTGACTGAAACCTAACTATAGTCATGTTTCTAATCACGGTGTTTAGATAAAGATATTATAATAAATTAAAAGTACTTAAGTTTGATTTTTTAATTGAATGACCTTTTGTTAAGTCCTAGTTCATACACTTTCATTTAAACCTCATTTTAAAATAATAGAACTACGGTAGTAATTATCTTTAATAGCTAAGACTTTTTAACAGTGACCCTAGTATTAAGGCCATCATCTTCTCAATTGCTCATTTCTGCGATTATTCTAGAGTTTCCTGAACACAACGGTTGCATGCTCCACCAAGAGTCAACCCAGAACAGTGACAGGTGTGTGCCAAAAACAAGATCTCTGTTGTATGTACTAACTTTGAGAGGCTAGTACAGGTTCAGAACAGAACTTCTTCGCTGTAACTTCACAGATGATCTGTGATAATAAACCTACTACATAATTAAACTACTCTCAATTTCCTTTTAAGAACTAAAGAAAAAAATTAATATTCTGTAGTATTTCAGTGATCTTAAAAAATCACGTTTCCTTGGAACACCATGTAAACTTTCCTCAATCAGTTGTTTATCACCTCTTACCAACCACCCTTTTCCCTTCTATTGGCCCCCAATTGTGGTCTCTGCTCCCCAGTTGAGAAATGATGCACTACATAACCTAGAAATTGAGTGAATTACTTCCAACTTCTAATTAAAAGTTCAGTATATATACCCACAACTATGTGAACTGCAAAACTTAACATCAGGTTAAAAATAATTTAATTATCTCAGGTACAGGGTTTTCATATCCTTGATTGACTACAGGTTACTAGAAATGTTTTGGGTTTTCTAAACTTTTTCTTATTTTGTTATTTTGATTTGTTTTACAATTAAACTGTAAAATGCTGGGACTGGAGAGCGAGCACAGCGGTAAGGCGTTTGCCTTGCATGTATAGGTTGGTGGTTCTAATCCCGGCATCCCATATGGTCTCCTGAGCCTGCCAGGAGTGATTTCTAAGCACAGTCAGGAGTAATCCCTGAGCACTGGCAGGAGTGACACCCCCCACCCCCAAAAAAAAAAAAAAAACTGTAAAATGCTCATCCCCTTAAGGACATCTAAAAAAGCATCGTGGGTCTGAAAATAAATCTAAAGTTGAGTATTTCAACTCTGCATGAAGGAAGAAAGGTTTATCCCAGGTACCACTGGTCTCCTAAGCACTAAATCAGAAATAAACCAGAATAATCTAAAAAAAGGGGGTGGACGGACAAAGAAAGGACCACAATATAAATTAAGATCAAAGACCAGAAGGTAGACAGACTTACAAAAGCAAAATTTTACATAAAACTACATTCTTTTACCAAATGTTTATTAACAAATCCTATTCTTTTCCATCCACATGTATTTACTGAACAGAAATTATGCCACTATCTTTTTTTGGTTAAATGATGCAAAACTACATATTTAGCAAATTGTCTAATACTTTTAAATCCTAATTTTAAGTCAAATCTTCATTGATTCCAATTACTTTCTAAACAAAATCATTTTTCCAATAGAAATGCTAATCAAGAGCTACAGAACATCAGGTAACTTGATATATAATCCAACTACTAATACAAACTCCAAGACTGAAATCCTTCAATAGCAATAAATACCTGCAGTCAAATATGTGCCTATGGATACAGGAGGAAAGGGAAACGAGGAGGAAATCAGAATCACCTGTTTATTACAACCCTATCACCAGAAGAAAAAATGTTAACTTCTTTTATCTCAAGGCAACTTCTTCCCCTGGTATTTTCAAAGATTTCTCATTGATCATAAATTAGCTGTTTTTTATTTCTTAAAATCAAGTTTCTGCTAAACCAAATCAAAGTGGCCCTGTCTGGTATTCAATGGTCCTCAAATTACGGCCCGCGGGCCACATATAGTATTTATTTCCATTTTGTTTCTTCACTTCTAAATAAGATATATGCAGTGTGCATAAACATTTGTTCATAATTTTTGTTTTTATTATAATCTGGCCATCCAACAGTCTGAAGGACAGTGAACTGGCCCCCTGTTTAAAAAGTTTGAGGACCCCTGTTAGATGCAGGACATTCAAGAGAATGCTTAACTATTTGTCAGGACAGAAAAGTTTCTGGGAATTAGGAGTAAGATGTGGTATAAAGGAAATCTGGGGGGATGGTGTAGACAGAGTAGATTACCAACTGTTAACAAATTCCTACATTTTTGTACCCTAAAAAGATTATTTTGCTATATGCAAATGACCTTTAAAATTCAAGTAGATTAAAATAATAAATTGCTAATACAGGAAGCCAAATATTTTCCAAGTGGACAGCTAAAAAAAAAAAATAATAATAATGGAGTTCGAGAGAGCACCAAGTTCTGGGTATATGGTGTCCATGAAGAAGGCACATGATGGGTTTGCTGGGAAAATTGCTGGGACGGGACCCAGTCCTATGTATAGCAAAAATACTGAAATAGATATTGAAGACAATTAAGACTACTTCCAACCCTCTTATTTTACATAAAGTAGGAGGAAGATTTATTCAGAAGACCACTGATAAGTATTGAGTTGAGGTACAGACCAAGAATTACCACTTTAACTTCAAATCCAGGGCTCTTCCTACTTCATTCTCAAGTTTTTAGCTCTCTGTAGACCAGTTTCTATAAAAAGCATTCCAGCAGACGCTAAAATTCCAAACTTTCAGGTGCAGTTATTCTAGCAGACAAATGAGGCTAGGGTCCTTCCCTATGCTCAATACAGATAGAAATTTGTTTGCTAGGTAAAAATAAATAGTAAAATCAAAATTGAAATAAAATCAGGGAGCAGATGAGTACGACTAGAAAATCAATACTTCCAGAGATCCAAAAATGAGCAACATCTTTTTGCTCCTTATTGTGGGCTGAACCACTATGAGAAACCAAAAGCTAAACAACCTTTACAAAAACTGTGAAATGATCTTAAACAAACCTCTAAAAGGTGAGAGAGAATTAAGGCATCCACGACAAATCACGCATACTTGGGTAAAATAACATTCCCTTTTAAAAAGATTCCTGTCACCAAATAATCCTGCTTTTCAATTATCAATGGGGGAAAATGGGTTATCTCCATTATACACGAACTAGTGAGAATTTTAACTTTTCTGAGGAAGGGGGCATGGATGGAAAACAACCAACCATGCTGTGCAAAAGTACAGTGGCCGTCGCCCCCCAGGAGGACTGAAAAACAGTAACTGAAGTCAGTAAAACAGTCAAACTTCACTTGGGTCCTCGACATCCCACTGTAAGCCTCAACTTCCCCTGGAAACTTGCCACTCTGGTATTAAAAGACTTTTACCATGAGGCGGCTTCTCCTCCTTCCTTGTCTGACTACCTTAGAAGAATGTAAACTGAGACAGGGGTTTGGAGATCTGAGTCGCCCCCCAGTCGCCCCAATAGTCATGGGACAGTCAAGAGCACCTCCACCAAGAGTTCAAGACCAGGCTTGAGAGAAGAAAATGACGATCACAAAAATAAGTCCCCTGGGGGTGGGGGGGAGGGACGACAAAAGGGTACGCTGGAATGAAACCCAACGCCATCACCGTCTGTCTGCCGAGCCGCACTACTCCTGTACGAGGACAAGGCCCTCCATTAAAAATAGCCGAGCACTCTCAAGCATTCGAGAAGCTAGCTTAGCGAGGCTGACTGACAGACAACAGCTGGGGGAAGCCTCCGGAGTGATGATCTCCCAACATCCTGACACACTGTGGGAGAAAAGGAGGGATATTGTCGCGGCAAAACCAAAACTACTCTGAAGGACTCCGTTTTCATTGTGGGGGGACACCCCGCTGTGCACACATATACATACATACACACACACACACACACACACACACACACACACACACACACACACACACACCCCTCCCCTCCTCTGTCTGGAACATTCCTCCATTCCCAATTGCTGCTCTTCCAAGGCTCACCCCCCTCCTGTAGCAAACAAGCAAAACAAAAAAAAAGCCTCGTGCAGACGAGAAGGGGGGACCCCACCTTCCTCCTGCAACACACTGGGGGGTGTGGGGGAACTGCTGGAAAGCAACTAGTCCTCTCCCCCAACACCACCTGTCCTGCAGAACACACTTCACATGTTTTTAAAAAGCCTTTTCTTTCCAAAGCTTCCAGGAGGCGCCCCTCTTTTTTTTCTTTCTTTCTTCCGTAGGAGATTAGGGGCTGAAAAAAAAAAGAAAGAAAGAAAAAGCGCCGGCCCATTTCCCAGGCCGCAACAACAACAATAAAAAAAAAATTGAAATTCCACTCGCCACCTTTCAAGGGTTTTTTTTGTTTGTTTGTTTGGGGTTGGGGAGTTTTGGGTTTTTTTTTTTAATTAATTCCCACCCCTCTTCCCATCCCAGTCTTCGCTTTGGGGATCCGAACCCGCCACCCGGCCCCCCCACACTTGCTCCCGGCCCTTCCCTCGCAGACAAAACTCAAGTTTAGGAGAGCCCCCAGCCCCCCCCCCAAGCTCGCACACAAAAGGTGAATTCCTGAGGCGCCGCCAAGCGCGCCCAAGCGGCCCTGGGAGCTGCTCTCGGCGGTGGGCGGGGGAGCGGCGGCCACGCGAGGGGCCCCCCAGGACCCTCGCCCCGGCACCCCCACTCCCGCCGAGCGCTCGCTCGCTCGGCTCGGCTCCGCTCGGGCCTGCCCGGGGCGCTCCCCCACCCGCCCCAGCCCAGCCCAGCCCAGCCCGGCCGGGGACGCCGCTTCGCCCCGGGGGCCCGACGCGCCCCGGCCCCTTGCGCGGGGTCCGCGCCCCGCCGGCTCCAGTCCCAACTAACGGAGCCCGGGCGGCCGAGACCGTTAAACCGCGGGGGAGGAGGCCGAGAAGCCAGGGGCCGGCCGGCCCGGCCTGCGCCCGGAGCCCGAGGCGCCCTCTCCACGCCCCACGCCCCGCACGTCCCGAGGGGGCGCCGAACCGGCTCCCGAATCGGGCCCCCCTCGGCGGGGCCCCGCCAGCCCCGGCCCGGCCAGCCCCGGGGCTCGTACCTTGTAGAAAGCCCCGTTGGAGCCACGAACCTCCACCGTCAGCTCCGCCATGTTGGAACCGCAAAGGCCGCCGGGAAGGGATTCTAGAAACTTTCCAAGCCCAGGCGCCGAGGGGCGGGGCCAGGCGGGCGGGGCGGGGCCAGGCGGGCGGGGCGTCTGGGGAAGAGGCGGGCACTGGCTGGGCTTGTCCCCGCCCACTCCCGCGTCCCACGCCCCGAGCCCGCGGGGGGGCTCTCGCGTCGCTACGCTGCGCGGCCCCGATTCTTCTCCCCCCCCCCCCCCGCCCACCCCGCCCGGAGGCTCGGAGCTTCCGGCACGGCGCTCGCCGCAAGCTCCGCCCACCGCCCCGAAGCTCGTTTCCCCCCCACACCCCCACCCCGACACAATCGCCCCACATTTCGGACCCGCCCCTACGTCCCCGCCCCCCAGTGTCTGTCCGCTGGCTGGCTACTAAGCTCCGGACACCCCGTGCCTGCCCCCCCCATTTCAATTTTTTGTTTGTTTGTTTTTTGGGGGGGTCACACCCAGCGGGACTCAGGGGTTACTCCTGGCTCTGCTCAGAAATCACTCCTGGCAGGCTCGGGAGACCCTATGGGATGCTGAGATCCGAACCTGCATGCAACGCAAACGCCCCACCTCCATGCTAGCTCTCTGGCCCCAAGCCCTACCCCCCCCCCCCCCATTTCTGCATTCCTCTGCTCTGCGGGTATCCTGCCCTTGTGCTGCTCCAGCAGCTGCTGATTTTTCCCCCACCCCACCCCCCGGAGCAGTTCCTCTCCACGGTCAGCACCCATCGCCCCCCAAGGGTAGAGCCACTTTGGGGGATCCCTTTGCCCACTTGCACACTGTTTTCAAGATTGGCGCGTGTCTAATGAAGGTAGAGACGTGTGTGCTCCAAGTTCTGGCGCTTCTAGGTGGAGTGTTTGTTTTTTAATGCGTTCTCTTAAGTTCCACACTTCCAAGGTTTCTCCAATTTACACCCCCCCCCCCCGAGCCTTCAACCCACCTGTTACCCATTTAAGCCTTGTCAGATCAAACTAAATCTTTTTTGTCCATTTTAATTGTCTTCAGGGCTTGCCAGCTGTAGGAGAGTTAAGGTTAATTTAAGACCTATTGTTTAAAGAAGTGAGGGAAACTTTCGTGAGGCAAGAGACTAGGTTTTTTTTTTTCCCTTGCAAATGCTTGGGGGAGTTCCTCCTAGACAAAATGATCTTTCATGCTTTTTCTTCCAAACTCTACTCCAATGCAGTAAACATTATCAGGAAGCTAGTTTGGATTAAGAAATGATACTAACTAACCCTTTTTTCCAAAGCACAGCCATCAGAAATAAGGGTCCTGTACCTGTTGATAGAAAAACTGTACACAAAATTGGGTAGGAAGAGATTTGGGATTTGTTTGTTTGACAGGGATTTGCTCTTCTCAAAGAAATAAGAATGGATCAACCTTTCTGAGAACAGTCCTATAAAAATGTAAGGAGACTGAAGGCTAGTACAGAGAGAGGAGGCATTTTCCTTGCACTTGGCTAGCCCAGGCATCCCATATGGTCCCTCCAGTGGTGGAGAGCCACAAGTAATCCCTGAGAACTGCTTAGTGTGGCCTAAAAACCAACCAAACAAACAAACAAAAATTATGTAAGATTTGATGAGCACTTCTACACCTCCAAAGTTTCAGGCAGGAAATGGGTCTCTCATTTAACCTGTGGTGTGGTATTCCCAGAATGACTTGACCAAGACACAAAGCATGGCAGAGCCAAGCATTCAATCATCAGGGCCCTATAAAAGCTGAATTTCTTGAGGGGTTGCCTCGGAGGACTCCTGAGTACTACTTGGAAGACACTTATGCTAAAGGAAAATGAAATGGTGTCTGAAAAGGTGCTCCATATTGTATTGCTGTGTACTCGATAGATTTAAATGTGGAAAATATTAGCAAAGAAGATATGTCAACTGCTAGTAACATTTATAAAAGTTTCTTCTGTTCAACATTATATAATGATCATCATATTTATAATGCTTTTACTTGATTTTAACAACTTATTGAAATAATATTCATACATCATGCAGTTGCAACCAATGCACTCAAGTGCAGATTTCAATGATTTTTAGTATATTTGTGGAGCGATGCAACCACACCATAATTTATTTTAATTTTACTTGTTGCCCCTTCCCCTTCTTGCAATGAATGGAGTCATAGTGAATTCTTTGAGTTTGGTGTTGGCACATATGCTTACAAGGTTCACAATTTTGGAAGCCTGCACATCTTTGGCTATGGTGCTGGTAGGGAGGGAGATTTCAAGATTTTAATTGTGGTACTAAAACACAACTGAGGTATCCCAAGATCACACTGTCTGTTAATGCTCCAGCTGTTTCAAATACAGCAGACCAAACTCAGCCTCAGACTTTTAGCTTCTGAGAAATGCTCATGTCTTACTACAATCAAATTTGGGGAAGGGGTCAATCTTGGCAGTGCTTAAGGTTTCAGCAACTGTCACAGATGCTTGTGAGTTTAAGGTGCTCAGAATTAAAGCCATAACACATCATATGTTTTCATTAGTGGAAGGACTTGATTTACAGTCACCATTTTATAAAAAAGGGCTAGGCGGGTCAGATGAGATGGGAGATGGGGGACATTGGTGGTTGGAAGGTTGTACTGGTGAAGGAGAGTATACATTTTTATGACTGAAACCCAACTATATACATGTTTGTAAACATGGTGCTTAAATAAAAATATTAATAAACAAAAAAAGAAAGAAAGAGATGAGGCACTTCTTGTCTTGTGCCGGCATCTTCACTGCGCTACTACTTAAATCCTTGGCATTGGATACAGTCCACTGAATGCTGCCAGGGTTCTCTCCTGAGCACAGAGCCAGAACTAGCCCCTGAGTACTCCCAAAAATGAAAAAGAATAAAAAGAGAAAAGTGGAAATGAAAGGTTGTAAAAACAAAACAAAACAACAACAACAACAAAGCAAAAACAGAAATAGCCTAAAATAACCAGAAATTAAAATGGTAATTAAAACAAGCTCCTCCATAAAAATGAATAATATGGAGCCAGGGAAATAATTCAAAGGGTTTCATGGTTACTTTGCCTGCCACATCGTTCAATCTCATAGGTTCCTCAAACACCCACAGGAGAAAATCCAGGGCACTGAAGTTGGAGTAACCCCTGGCACTGTCACATAGAGAATCCAAACAAAAAATAAATTAATAAATAAAATTAAATGAAAGGAAAAGGGTAAGGCCAGGGTTCTCATATTGTGCACTAATAGGCACCAGAAAATAACAGTGAATTAACAGAGTTGACTAAGAGTTTTATGCTTGAAATCTACTGGATATATAAACACTGCTACAAAGCAATAGAGTTCACATTGACTCAGGAGTCATATTGATTAGTTCAGGCTACATTCCATCTGATTTAATATCTTTGCAAGTGTGGATTTTCAACAACTGAGGTAAAATAAAGTAAAAATCAACGAGTAAGAAATTAAAGTGGTGGGGCCGGAGAGATAGCATGAAGGTAAGGCATTTGCCTTTCATGCAGGAGGTCATCGGTTCGAATCCTGGCGTCCCATATGGTCCCCTGTGCCTGCCAGGAGCAATTTCTGAGCCTGGAGCCAGGAATAACCCCTGAGCACTGCTGGGTGTGACCCAAAAACCACACACACAAAAAAAAAATTAAAGTGGTAATGTCTAATGATATTCCAACAGAATCATGAAGTAGTATGGAAATGGAGAATTTAAAAATTAATGCAGAAGAAAAAGAAGAAGAATTGATGAAGGTAGAAATAGTGCAGGAGATAATGTGTGTGTCTTGCGTGCAGCCTCAATTTGATCCTTTATATCAAATATGGTTGTCCCCTCCATTCCTATCAAGGGTCACTTATAATTACAGGACCAGGAATGGTCCCTCCATACAGCCTGGTGTAGGCCATAAACAAAAAGACAGAGATTAAAATATTTTCAACAATGTTACATTTATTCACCTTCACATATTGATTAAATAAGGCATTAATGTTTGTTTGGCTGGAGAGCTAATATAGGAGTTAAGATGCTTGTCTTTTTTGTGGCTGACCTTGTTCTTTCTGTAAAGTCTCTTAAAACAGCCAGCAATAATCTCTGAGCACAGAGACAGGAGTATGCCCTAACACAGCCCGATATGGCCCTACCCCAGATCAGAACATCAATATTTCTTAAGTTCTTCAAATATAATTAACTAATAAATAGAATCATTTGTTACTTATTTGGGCAGAGTGATAAGTACAGAGTGAAAACCAGTTAAACCAACATAGTAAGAATGTTAACAAGAGGGGCCCGGAGAGATAGCATAGCGGTGTTTGCCTTGCAAGCAGCTGACCCAGGACCAAAGGTGATTGGTTCGAATCCCAGTGTCCCATATGGTCCCCCGTGCCTGCCAGGAGCTATTTCTGAGCACAGCCAGGAGTAACCCCTGAGCAACGCCGGGTGTGGCCCAAAAACCAAAAAAAAGAATGTTAACAAGAATGTTTGAGAACACTTTAATAAACGCAGACCTTTATATGCAATGTTGAAAAAGAATCAAGAGATGCTAAAGAGATAGTTCAAGGGATAAGACACTTGCCTTGCGTGCAGCCAATCCTGTTCCATCCCCAGCACCACTTATAGTCAGTCCCTCAAGCACTGCTAGCAGTGATCACTGAACCCAGAGCCAGAAGTAAGCCCTGAACACAACTGTGTGGCCATACCCCCCAATTAATTTAATACATAAATAAAATTTAAAAGAATCAACAAGACCAAAATAGTAACTGATAACAAGCCCCACTGTGGCAGGCAGGGGCACAGTAATGAGACACTGGTAATGAGTTTTTCAAGAAATAATCAAATCGAAATGTGATTTAAAGAAGTTGCAGAGATATCAGATCTGAAGTATCCCAAGGCTTAAAGTCACCACCCAACTGCAGAAACTGAAGCACTACCAACAGAAGGATGAACCCCCTCTCAGAAAAAAGAGAAGCTTCGAGAGAAAAGGCCATGTTATAATTATAAACATATATATACACATAAATATATACTACCATCAGTATTTCAAGTTTCTATATTTTAGCCTACCATGTGTTCTTCTAGAGAAGACTATGATTTCTCTTATGTTATCTCAAATTCTCTCTCTCTCTCCCTCTCTCACTCACTCACACACTCACTCTTTCTCTTAGTCTCTGTCTTACACTTGCTCTTTATCCATGTTTCTCTAAATAAAACCGTTTCACTTCACTCCACCTCCTCCTGAAATTATTTTCTGCAAAGAAAGAAGACAATCTAGAAAACACGAGGAAAGGTTAGGGCTGACTTTGCTTTTTCTATAAAATGCCATTCTTGACTCCAACCTGAGTACACAGTTCCCTCAAGAACTTAAGTGATTGGGACCAGTTGTTGCACCAGATAGATCTAGTGGTCTTCAGATGCAGTTGGGCAAGCTGCCTTGTGGAGCTGGAGGGACATGAATGTCCAAACTAAGCAGAGGCTTATAGCAGATTTTTACAGTCTTTTTTTTTTTTTTAAAGAAATTTAATTGGATCATTGTGAGATACACAGTTACCAAGTTGTTTATGATTGAGTTTCAGTCATACAATGTCCAACACCCTTCACAGAGCACATATTCTGTCAAAGTTCCAATTTCCCTCTCCCTGCCCCCCCCTCTCTCTCTCCCCTCTGTCCCCCCACCCCCGGCATGTTTTTTCTCTCTTCATTTTTGGGGGAATTTTTGGGCCACACCCAGTGGCGCTCAGGTGTTACTCCTAGCTCTACGCTTTGAAATCAATCCTGTCAGGCTAGGGGCGTGGGGGGGGGGGAGGGGAGGAACCATATGGGATGCAGAGGATCAAACCCAGGTTGGCTGCGTGCAAGGCAAAAGCTCTACCCACTGTACTATTGCTCTGGCGCCTTTCTCTATTTTTTTCTTTTAGACACTGTCATTTGAAATATTGTTTCTGAATGGGTATCATGCACATCACTATCTCCTTTCAGCACCGAGTTCTTGTCCAGAGTGATCATTTCCAACTATCATTGTCATGTGGTCCCTTCTTTGTCCTAACTACTCCTTTACTCTGTATCAAATTTAAACCATGGGCTGGTCCTCCTGGCCTTTGTCTAGATATTATTATCATACTATATTTTTATATACCACAAATGGGTGCTATCATTCTATATCGATCCTTCTCACTCTCACTCATTTCATTCAGCATTCTACTCTCCATATTCATCTGTGTAAAAGAGATTTTACCAGTCTTAACCCTCACGAAGGAGGGTTAAGAGAAGGAAGCTTGGGCCCGGAGAGATAGCATAGCGGTGTTTCCCTTGCAAGCAGCCGATCCAGGACCAAAGGTGGTTGGTTCGAATCCCGGTGTCCCACATGGTCCTCCGTGTCTGCCAAGAGCTATTTCTGAGCAGACAGCCAGGAGTAACCCCTGAGCAACACTGGGTGTGGCCCAAAAACAAAAACAAAAACAAAAAAGAGAGAGAAGGAAGCTTTGCCTGAAATAAATTTTATCTTTTACTAAATCAGTATTCTTGAGCTGAAGTGATAGTACCACAGGTAGGGCACTTACCTTGCATGCAACAGACTTGGGTTCAATATTCAGCAATACATATGTTCCCCTGAACCTGTCAGGAATGATCCCTAAGCTAGGATCTAGTAAACCCTGGGCCCTGTTGAGTGTGGAACTCTAAAATATCACAAACAATATTCTATCCTTTTGGGGAGGTAGCAGTGGGCCACACCCAGCAATGCTCAGGTTTTTTCCTGGATCTGTGCACAGAGATCACTCCTGGCAGTGCTCAGGGGACCATACATAATGCAGATAATAAAACATGTCAGCTGCATAAAAGGTAAGCACCCAACCTTTTGTACTATTACTGCAGTACTCTTACTCTTGCCATGAGTACAAAAATCCCCCATTTTAAAATATATTCTTTTGTATTTTATATATAAATGTTTTATTAGGAATGTATTTAATAGAAAATTTTAATATAACCATTACATCATTATATTATTTAAAAGGTTAATGATAATATTATCAATTCACTATCTTCTTGAAGTATCTATTAGTGAGATGTGAAACTACCCAATTAAGTGATTCTTTAGTGAAACTACTGATACCCAAATACTTGGTTGATTTGCTTAATCAATTTTGTTTTTTACAGACTTAAAAACAGTAGTAGAATATAAAGCAACATGAGGATGTTTGGAGATATTTTAGAAACACTGGAATAGTACCCATTCACTCTCTGTCTTTCTCACTGGGTTCAAGGCTCTGAAGTAAATTATACTTCCTGATGTAATTGTCTAATCCAGGTTTCATCACAGTTCCATCTAGTTTTATTTTTTTCGTTTGTTGTTGTTGTTGTTTGTGGGCCACACCCTGCAGCACTCAAGAATTATTCCTGGCTCTGCACTAGGTAATTGCTCCTGGCTTAGGGGACCATATGGGATGCCGGGGAACAAACCCACTTTCATCCTGGGTCAGTCATGTGCAAAGCAAACACTATACCACTGTGCTACCGCTCCAGCCCCTGGGTTTTTTTTTTTTTTTTTTTTTTGGTCAATTCCATCTTTTTTAAGAGGTACAGGATGAAGATTGGTCCAAGCCTAATGGTGCTAAGGAATTATTCTTAAATTAGTGCTCAGAAATTATTCTGGCATTGTACAGGATACCATATGCAATGAGTATCCAACCAGGGTCAGCCACATGTAAGGCAAGTAAGTCCCTTATGCCTGTACTTTTTCTCTGGTCCCTCCATCTGAATTTCTTTTCCTTTCTTTTCTTTTCCTGTCATTTTTTTTTCTTTTTTCTTTCAATCACTGAAATAAGTAGAAACTTCCTCCAAAAACATAAATGGGCTGGAGAGATAATACAGAGATAATGCAGCTCACTTTCATCTCAGGCACCCCATATGATTTCCCAAGCCTGCCAGGGGAAATTCCAGAGCACAGAGACAGAATTAGCTCTGAGAACTACTAATCATCAGGAAAATGCAAATCAAAACAACAATAAGATATCCTTCACACCAGAGATATTGGCACACATTAAAAAGAACAGCAACCAGAGTTGGTGTGGATGTGGGGTATAAAAGGACCCTCATTCACTATTGGTGGGAATGTCAATTGGTCTCACCCTTTTGAAAAATAGTATGAGGGCCGGAGAGATAGCATGGAGGTAAGGCGTTTGCCTTTCATGCAGGAGAACAACGGTTCAAATCCCGCCATCCCATATGGTCCCCTGTGCCTGCCAGGAGCAATTTCTGAGCCTGGAGCCAGGAATAACCCCTGAGCACTGCCGGGTGTGACCCAAAAACCACAAAAAAATATTATTAATATTTATAAAATCACTAAGAGTTGAGCTTCTGTATGATTCAGAAATTTCACTCCTTGATTTATATCCCAAGGGCTCAAAAACACAATATAGAAGACATCTGTACTCCTATGTTCATCGCAACACTATTCATCTGTACTTCTTAATCCTTCAATATTAATCCTTTAATACAAATTTCCTCACTGGTATCCTTCCCTGCTTTTAGTCTGCAATCTTCATTTATTAGGGCTTGTTGGTTTAGAAAAGATTAGGAATTACTGATGGCATTTGCTAGGATCTGATTGGATCAAATTTAGTCCCGTGGCAACATCTAAATCCTAAACTTTGCCCCATGTTCCATGTTTGAAATTACTGTAGCAGCTACAACTTCCCATTTGTTTGGAATTATACTAAACCTAGTCTTTATGTTTCCAATCTAATACTAATCCCAGACTTAGTTCATTGGCTACTGTGTGTCACTGTCATGTTTCATTGGGTACTGCTTAGTTCTATTAATGTATGCATAAGGCAAAGCCTATAGTAAAAAGTGTTTAGATGTTAGTTTGTATCTAGGAAACCTAAAAATTTAGCAAAGGAAATGGAATCTCATATATTCATAGTTGAGTTTAAGGAGGGTGTGCCAAGATGGCAGAAGGGAGAGAAATATCTAAAAGTGTTCCTGTGGACACCAATACAAGAAATGCACAAAATCTAAAACACAGAATCCTGTGTAAATATATGAGTAAATTTCTCAGAGAACCTAATTACCATCTTGAAGAGATTCTTCACTATGGGCTTCACACTGCTGATGTTAGCTCCAGACTCACGATCCACTCTACACAGACCACCAGGAGAAGAATAGTAATGCAAATGGAAGGGAGTTTATTACCAGTATGCTGGGGTAGCCCCTTGTTAAGCAACTACCCCTAGGCAAATTTCTAAATACATTTTATAGGGCTATAGGGGCTTCACATTATTACATTTGGCCTTTAAAATGTCTGTTGACTAGGGTGTCTCCTTTTATAGCTAGATATCTAGAGTGGTATATTGTGGTTTATAGTACCTTGTGATCAACATCAGCTGAAATAGTAGAAAAAGGGCTCAGGTGCTTGCTGGGAGCCCACAGTTGTATAATGTTGATCTCCTACAGGCCCCCGGGTATTGCTAGTTTATCTAACTGTTCTGGTATGGCTCCTTGAAGTTCCTGATACTGGCTGTTCTGGCTTAGTCCCTTCTGCCACGTATGTGAAGCCTGTCATTCAATCTTTATGTTTAAAGCAAAATCAGGGTTACAGAAGCAAAACAGCAGTTAATTCTAAATCAAACTTGGTTCTAAATTTAGATTTTAACCATGATGTCAGATCTAAGGGAATCTTCCTCAGGGAAAGGTGAAGCAGACATTGAAATCTCAACACTTCCCACTAAGAAAGGGGATCACCAAACTTTTGTTTCCACTCTAATTGAAACATGAGCAGAAGGCAATATATAAAGTCACAAGATATTCATAAACTCAGGAGACTCCTAAAAACATGCTCTGAACCTTAATTGGGGGAGGCAGACCAAATAGTTCTCAGGTGTTACTCCTGGCACTGTGATTAGGGGTCATTCCTGGTGGTGCTTAGAGAACTATAGGGGCTGCTGGGAATCAAACTTGGGTCAGCAGCATGCAAGGAAAATGCCCTACCTCCAGTAATACCTGTTCCAGCCTCTGCTTCTGAACATTTTTAAACAGGAAGCAATCCATTTGCAGTAAAGGGTGGAATAGTGGGGAGATCAGCACATGGCCACCCACTCCTCCAAACATACCTGACTGATTGTAGAAAAGGGGTTGAAAAGTGACTTTCTGTAGAAACAAAGAAAAAATGGCAGCAATGCTTACTTCTGCCAGCTATTCTGACCTTTGGGTAGAAACAGAGACCTGTCCACACTTAGGATGGATACAGACCAAACCTCACCTTGGTAATATAGATGGCTAGAGGTTGACAAACAATTATTGTAATTTATAACAGCTGCTAAGGACTACAGGTGCTGTGACACTGTCTGACTGATCATGGGGTCATAACTAATGCAAAAAGCTTCTGAAAGCAAATCCCTGGTTACATTATAGCTGCTACAGATCATCTGTGACCACAAATTCCCAACAAGCATCCACACCCACACAATTCAAACCCACACACACAGACTCGACATAGCGAGTATGAGTACTTCATCATTGCTGAGATGAGCTTATGCTTGGATCTCTAGCCCTGTTCCTCCCTTACATACCACCAGACATAATGCAGAAATTAATAAATTGGGGCAGGGAGGTGCTCAGGAGTTAGTCCTGGCTCCGAACTCAAGGATCAATTCTGGTGATGGTCTGGAACCCTATGTACTGCCAAGAATTGAACTCAGGTCAGCCACATACAAGGCAAGCACACAACTCTTTCTGTTATCCTTCTGGCCCCCAAATGAAGGAATTTACACTTAGAAGTAGGTAGGGAAAAAAACATCAGGAATGACTCCAAAATAACAGAACCTGACTAAACTGCTTGTAAGAGACTTTCAAACACTTATTTTTACTATTTGTTTTTTGTTTGGTTTTGAACCACACCCAGTGATGCTTAGGGGTTACTCCTTGTTCTGCATTTAGGAATCACTCCTGGTAGGATTGAACGACCATATGGGATGCTGGTGATGGAACCTGGGGTAGCAACTTGTTGACTTATCCTCTGTACTTTTCCTCTAACCCCAGACAACTAAGCTTGGACAAGTACATTGGTGGAATGTAAATGTAACAAATGGTTCTCATGTAAAGCCACAGACCATGTTTTACTTTTTTCTTTTCTTTTTTCTTTTTTTTTTTTCTTTCTTGTTTGGGAGGGTACATGGTGCTAATGTTAAGCAAAGCAGATGGTCAAAAAATAAAGAAAAAATATGAAACAAAATAAAAAATGTTTTTTAACAAATGGCCCTCATGTAAAACCACAGACCAGTAAAATGGCACATAAAAAAGACTGGAAGCAGTGCTGTGGGAGATGTGAGGAGGGAGAAGAACCCTCATCTACTGTTGGTGGGAATTTTTCTGATTCAACCTGTAGAGAAAACAGTATAGAAGTTTCTCAAAAATTAAGAAAGAATTTTCATATGGTACAGTATTTCCACACCTAGATTTCTACCTCCCCAACACTTAAACTCTGACTTTAAAAGGTACTTGTAATCCTATGTTCTGTTTACAAAATCATGAACTGCAAACAGCCCAAATGTCTATGGACAGATGAGTGGGTAATACAACAGTGGCACTCAGTGATAAGAAAGGATATAAATAGAAATAAAGGGTTGTCTGCGGAGGGAAGTCAGTCAGAACAAGGAGGAGGACAAATACAGAGTGATCTCTCTCATAGGTGTGATATAAAGAATCTTAGCAAAGTGATAACAAATAGTCAAAGACAACATATCCTGAGGCTTAGTTTACAAACTAAATTTTTTATTATTTATTTCTGCTCTTGTTTTTTTTATTAGTTTAAATTTACAGTGGAACAGTATTTGTTATATAACTATTTCAGTTGTATAATATAATTTAACATCTGTGTTTTATTTTTTATAATATCTTTATTTAAACATCTTGATTACAAATATGATTGTGATTAGGTTTCAGTCATGTAAAGAACACCCCCCTTCACCAGTGCAACGTTCCGACCAACAATGTCCCAAATCTCTCTCCATCCCACCCCATCCCCAACCTGTACTCCAGACAGGCTTTCCAGTTCCCTCATTCATTCACATGGTTATGGTAGTTCTCAGTTTAGTTATTTCTTTTTTTTTTTTTTTTTGTGGTTTTTGGGTCACACCGGCAGTGCGCAGGGGTTTTTCCTGGCTCCATGCTCAGAAGTTGCTCCTGGCAGGCACGGGGGACTATATGGGACACTGGGATTTGAACCGATGACCTTCTGCATGAAAGGTAAACGCCTTACCTCTATGCTATCTCTCCAGCCCCAGTTTAGTTATTTCTATAACTGCACTCACCACTCTTTGTGGTGAGCTTCATGAAGTGAGCTGGAAGTTCCAGTCCTCCTCTCATTGTCTCAGGATTGTTGCAAAAATGACTTTTATTTTTCTTTAAACCCATAAATGAGTGATACTATTCTGCATCTATCTCTCTCCCTCTGACTTATTTCACTCAGCATGATAGATTCCATGTACATCCATGTATAGGAAAATTTCATGACTTCATCTCTCCTGACAGCTGCATAATATTCCATTGTGTATATGTACCACAGTTTCTTTAGCCATTCATCTGTTGAAGGGCATCTTGGTTGTTTCCAGAGCCTGGCTATTGTGAATAGTGCTGCAATAAATATAGGTGTGAGGAAGGGATTTTTGTATTGTATTCTTGTGTTCCTAGGATATATCCTTAGGAGTGGAATAGCTGGTTCGAATGGGAGCTCAATTTCCAGTTTTTGGAGGAATCTCCATATCGCTTTCCATACAGGTTGGACTAGACGGCATTCCCACCAGCAGTGGATAAGAGTTCCTTTCTCTCCACATCCCCGCCAGCACTGATTATTCTCATCTTTGTGATGTGTGCCAATCTCTGTGGTGTGAGATGGTATCTCATCGTTGTTTTGATTTACATCTCCCTGATAATCAATGATGAGGAACATTTTTTTATGTGCCTTTTGGCCATTTGTATTTCTTCTTTGTCAAAGGGTTTGTTCATTTCTTCTCCCCATTTTTTTGATGGGATTAGCTGTTTTTTTCTTGTAAAGTTCTGTCAGTGCCCTGTATATTTTGGAGATTAGCCCCTTATCTGATGGGTATTGGGTGAATAGTTTCTCCCACTCAGTGGGTGGCTCTTGTATCCTGGCTCTTGTATCCTGGGCACTATTTCTTTTGAGGTGCAGAAACTTCTCAGTTTAATGTATTCCCATCTGTTGATCTCTGCTTCTACTTGTTTGAAAAGTGCAGTTTCCTCCTTGAAGATGCCTTTACTCTCAATGTCATGGAGTGTTTTACATATGTGTTGTTCTATATACCTTATGATATCAGGTCTGATATCAAGGTCTTTAATCCATTTGGTTACAAACTAAATTAACCAAGGCGTGAAGATGTGGATGCTGATATTCTCACATTAGGTTTGGTGTAGCAACACTGTATATTTGAAGTTTCAATAACAGCAAGCATTGCAAATCACAGTACCTAATATTTAAAAATAAACCATCTATCTACATCTACCTATCCACCTATCTACCTACATATATAATGGAGAAATCTCCCCCAGAAAACTCTCCAGTGCCCCTTTGGGAACAACCCTGTAATGTAGGGCGGGTTGTAACCCCAAGCACAGGAAGATGTGATCCAAAAACCAAAATGGGGGGAGGGAGAAGAACTGAAAGAGGGAACATGTGCTCTGAACTAGCTAAGAAGAATTATCATAGGGAACATTCTTGAGAAGGGATCATAGCAGGCCAAAGAGAATCCAGGAGGGAAAAGAACAATATTCCAGTGGTTACGGCATTTGCCTTGCATAAAGCTGACCTTGGTTAGATGTCCAGCATCCCTGATGTTTCCAGGAGCTCTTCTAGGAGTAATTCCTAATGGCAGAGCCAGAAGTATCCCTGAACATTGCTGGTTGTAGGCCCCCAAAATCAATAAAAACAAACAAACAAACCAAAAAGAGGAATCCAGGAAAGGAGCCACATTCCACTCCCCACACATGTCTGTGGCCACTGGGTTTTCACCTTCTGTTTTCATTCAAGTTTACTAATTTCCCCTATCAATATATTATTGGGTAACTTATTGAATATTAACTTCTTATGTCCTGTCCCTTCCGGTGTTTGTTTACTTTTGGTTTTGTTTAGGGCCATACTTGTGGTACTCTGGTTCTGTTCTCCATTCTGAGAACTACCAGAGGTGCTGAGTTACTGTGCAGTGACTGTGACCAAACCCAGCTCTCCTGCATGCAAAGTATACACCTATATTATGGGTATAATACACCTATATTATACCTATACTACTATTGAGGGCTCTGGTCATTTTCTAGATTTTTATTATTTGTTTGTTTGATTTGGGGCCACACTTGGCAGTGTTCAGGTCTTATTCGTATCTTCGCTCTCAGGCATCACTCCAGGTGGGCTCAGGGATGGCAGAAATTGAACCAAGGTCAGAGACTGGTCTCTGTAGGTTTTTGTGTGTATGGGGTAAGGGCATGTCTGACAGTATTGGGGGCAATGGGACCAGAGCTGCTGTATGCAAAGTTTGTATTCCAACACTCTAAGCTATCTCCTCAGTTATATTTCTTCTAGTTTGTGATTGTTTTTTTTTTTTTTGTTTTTTTGGTTTTTTTTTTGGTTTTTGGGCCACACCCGGCAGTGCTCAGGGGTTACTCCTGGCTGTCTGCTCAGAAATAGCTCCTGGCAGGCACGGGGGACCATATGGGACACCGGGATTCGAACCAACCACCTTTGGTCCTGGATCGGCTGCTTGCAAGGCAAACGCCGCTGTGCTATCTCTCCGGGCCCCTAGTTTGTGATTGTTAAGTGTCCAATTGTCCCCCACTTTTTTTGACTTTCATTTTTTATACCATAGCCAGAAGTGTTCAAGACTTATCTTGGTTCTGTGCTCATGGATTAGTATTGCTCACTCCAGCTCCAGGATCAAGTTCTGTGCATGTGGTAGAACTGGAGATCAAACTTAGGAGTTATAATTACAAAGCAACAATTCTAAGTCTTGTGTGCCCCTCAGATGCAGTTATTTTTTATTTTTTATTTTTTGGCAGCAAGCATTTGGGCTGCACCCCAGAGTGTTTGGGAACTACTCCAGGACCAGAATTTAGGAGTCACTCCAGATGGTGATCAGGGGACCATGTAGTATTGGGGAGTGAATTCAGGCCTTCTACATGCAAAACACATGCTCAGTGTATTGATTTATTACTCTGGCTCCCCAGAAAGATTTTTTCTATATCTCTATTAGAGAAAAACCACTAGTATCTTTTTCTAAAAGATATTCATTTTTACTATATGGTACATCCCCAACCAATAGACTAGAGAAGTCATTTCTAAATTAAAAGGGCTTATATGGTTTGCCTCTAAAAGAGACCTTACCTTAGCATTTTCTTTTCTCTCTTTTTTGGGTGGATGGTGGGCTATATGCTGTGGTAATCAAGATGTACTCCCAGCTCAGTGCTCTATTGGGGTTCAGGAGACCATACAGTACTGAGTATTAAATCTGTTACTCCTACATGCAACATGTGTACCCCAGTCAATTGATCCATTTCCCCAGTCCCACCTCAGACTTTTTCAAGTTTGTTGTTGTTGTTGGTTTCTTTGGTGTCACACCTAGTTATGCTCAGAACTTACTCCTGTTTCTAGCATCACTCTTGACAGGCTTGAGACCAGATGGAATCAAACAAGGAATGAAAGCCAGGCATCAAACCCTCATTGGATGCTTACAAGGAAAACGCCCTAACCACTGTACTATCATTCAAGCCCGAATTTTAGAATTTGGTGACCAACCTGAATTCAATCTTTCATGTTCCCTATAGTTTGACATAAAAGGAAAAGAATTAAACAAAATTATCCTATTTAAAATATTTTTATTGTTCAATTTCCTAAGGAGTATGTTTGTGTTTGTGTGTGTGTGTTTATGTACATGGTATGTACCAGGGGTAAAACTCAAAGACTCAAACATCCCTAGTCCTTTTGGATAAGGATTATATTGAATGTGTAAGGCAGTTCCCCAACTAAATTGAGGTGAATAATCTGTAGGCTACTTTTATTTTTGTTTGTTTGTTTTGTTTTGGGGTCATACCTGGTGATGTTCAGGAATTACTCCTGGCTTTGCACTCAGAAATCGCTCCTGGCTCAAGGGACCATTGGAACACTGGGGATTGAACACAGGTCTGTCCTGGGTTAGCCCCGTGCAAGGCAAAAGTCCTACTGCTGTGATAATGCTCTGGTCCTCTACTTTCATTTTACTTTAACTTTCTTTTTCCTTTCTCTTTGTTGATGCAACAGTCATGAGTCACACATTCTGGGTTGAGTCACTCACACTCTAAGTTGCAGAGCTTGCCACTTGGTTGTGGTTCTGGAAAATCACATACTTCAGCTGTGATGTTCACAAATGCTTAGTTGTGGTACACCAAAGATTCAACGTTCAGTTGTGACTTGGAATCCTATAGGGCAGTGCCATCAGGAGCATACTTGGCATAAAAGATCATGCCAAGGATCAAAATTAAAATCTCATATCTGCAAGGCAGCTAATCTACCTTTGAACTATTCCTGGGCTCTCATAGGTTACTTCTAATACTCACATAGGGCAGGAATGTATCTCAATGGTAGAACATTTACCTTGCATGTGTGAGGCTCTGGTTTAGTTCCTGGCACTGATACAAATAAGCAAACAACTAATACTGACATTAGCAAAATTAAAAGTGAAGAATCTAAAGACTTAAAATAATTATGATAAAGGTTCTACCTCAGTTAGTACCTCTAGTACTAACTAGTACTAGAGTACATTTGGTTGAGTCCTAAAAAGGCTACAGTTGTAATAAAAAGCTGTTAGAATTAAGGTAAATGCTTTTTGGAGAATTGGCATGTTTTGATAAACTATATGAAGTAGTTAGTTGTGTCAACACTCAATAGTTAATTGAATCAAGTAACTAAGTGTTTTGGGAAGATGGATATAGTGTCTGGAGAATGCTTCTCTTACCTAAAATTGTCACACACAAAGCATAACTTTATCCTTAAAGCAATATTAATTGTGCAAAATAAATGAAAATCAGTAAGATTGCTAGAATTTACATCATATTACAGAAAGAAGCTAGATGGCTGGCAAGAAACATCGTCAATGCGATTGCCCAAGTGTGTGTTCTGGGACTTGTGATAGAAGTCCATGAATAGTAATACCTATTAGGATTTCAGAAAATTTTCATTTGAAGTGTATTTGCTACCATGTTACCCAGCATGTATAAATGAGTCTGACATCAACTGAAACCATCCTTGAAGGTTTGGTTTCATTCAGCCTGGTGGGGGTCAATGAATTGAGAGACAATGTGATAATGGTTAGATAAAAAAACTTTACTAAAGGACAAGTTGGCAAGATAAAAGATGGTAGGTTCATATCTTAATGAGTCATCTTGCTAGTACTTTGATAAGAACCTTTTCTTTCTCTCAAAGAAAAGAACCTGGAAGTCTATTTTTAGGTGGGGTGTGTTTGAGGCTAGTGGACACCAGAATGACTGATAAATTTCAGTGTGACCTAGTCCTCTGACGCATGTACTGACATATCTCTGAATGTAAAAATTTCTATTTAAGAGTTCTGCCTAGGACTGAAGAGATAGTACCCTGGTTAACTTGCCTTACATGGGGCCAACCTGGCTTCAATCTTAAGACTACATAGAGTCCCCCTAAGTCTCACCAGGAGCAATTCGTGACTGCAAAGCCAGGAATAAGACCCTTATACCATTGGATGAGCCCTCCCAAAACTTAAAAATAAACTCTAAAAATTCTGCCTATGTCTTCCTTGATGAGACTTTTCAGGACAAAATATAAAGAAAATGGATCAATCCTTATGTTTTCAATAGTCCATGACTAGAGTTTACTGGATTTACTCTTGAGTCCAGTTCTTGATTTTAATTGAACTGGTTATAGATGAAAGAACAATGACCTTAATATCTGAGATAGACACCATTTCAAGGATATCAGAGAGAAACAGAGAGAGTAAGTCCCTGAAGAGTGCCACAGACATATGGGAATAAAAATGGTTTTTATGGTGGCGCAAGCAGTAGGGCATTTGCCTTGCATGTGCTAACCTAGGATGGACTGCAGTTTGATCCCCCGGTGTCCCATGTGGTCCCCCAAGCCTGGAGCGACTTCTGACCACATAGCCAGAAGTAACCCCTGAGCATCACCAGGTGTGGCCCAAAACACAAAAAAAATGTTTTGTTTTTTTTTTATGGATTATGTTACCAAGGTACTATAAAGATATATAGAAATGTAGGAAGAACCTTGATCCTCTAGGACTTTCTGAAGAAATACTATATATACGACTACCATTTAGACAGAGACTTTGAGAACCAAAGAGCTACTTGCCTTGTGGTGGAACAATTCTGAAATGAATGTACAATATCCAGCTTGGAAACTATCACTACGATTGAACATAATAAGACAGAGTGGTAGTACAGTGGGTAGGGTTCTTAGCTTACACGTGGCTGATTTGTTTTGATCCCAGGTCACCTTATATGATCCCTGAGTACTGCTTGAAGTGATTTCTCCGTTCAGAACCACGAGAAAACCCTGAGCACCCCCAAGTGTACTTTCCCTCAAACAAAAACAAATGAAAAGAACAAGGTAAACCCAAATATACTCATTGGCCTGCATTGCATGCTGTTTTATGCTGTTTTCCCAGCAGTGATGAAAATATTGAACCACTGTCCTTCTGCATGCAAGGCAAACACCCTACTTCCATACTATCTCTACGGCCCTTTTTTTTTCTTTTATCTTTTTTTTATTGGGTACTTTTATATTTACTTTATTTGAAGAAAATGCATCTCAGTATCACATAATTGACATAATTAACCATAATACATTTGTTTCCAGATAAGTGAGAAAAAATTATTAAAGAAAAATAAAAATAAAAAAAGGAAGAGAGGAAAGTTTTTTTTAAAAAAATAGATAGATAAAACAGGTTGGAGAGATAGCACAGCAGTATGGCATTTGCCTTGCATGCAACCGATCCAGGAGGATGGTGATTCGAATCCCAGCATCCATTATGGTTCCCCATGCCAGGAGTAATTTCTGAGCACAGAGTCAGGAGTAATCCCTGAGCATCGCTGGGTTTGTCCCAAAAACCAAAAATAAATAAATAAATATATAAAAAGAAAGATAAGAGATAAGGTACTGTAACAAGCATATAAGAGAAAATTATTGTTTCACCAATGAAGTTATCAAAACAATAGCAGAATTTAGGGCTGGAGAGATAGCGTGAAGGTAGAGCTTTTGCCTTGCATGCAAAAGGACGGTGGTTCGAATCCAAACATCCCATATGGTCCCCCAAGCCTGCCAGGAGCGATTTTTGACCATAGAGCCAGGAGTAACCCCTGAGGGTTGCCGGTGTGACGACCTCCCCCCCCCAAAAAAAAAAAAACAATAGCAAAATTTAGTGAGGTCTTGTTAGCTGCTCATTCTATTAAATTAGTGTGACCTGGGGCCGGCGAGGTGGCGCTAGAGGTAAGGTGTCTGCCTTGCAAGCGCTAGCCAAGGAAGGACAGGTTAGATCCCCTGGCGTCCCATATGGTCCCCTCAAGCCAGGGGCAATTTCTGAGCACTTAGCCAGGAGTAACCCCTGAGCATCAAACGGGTGTGGCCAAAAAACCGAAAAAAAAATTAGTGTGTCCCTATAGGAATGAAAACATAAAAAAAATAAAGTTTTCCAGCAATTCAAAGCACTATTACTAATACTATGGCTTTTGTGCAAGGTATTCTCAGCTGCCAAACCTTCTGAAAAAAAAAAAAAAAAAGAGGATGTGTGTGGGGGTGTGACGTGTATGGGGTGTATGGGGGATGGTGCTTGCATTCACTCCAAAGCCCTAGTGATAGCAGTCCCCAAACTAGTGTACCTGAAGTTTGATCAGATTGGTGTCCCCAAAGAGAACTGTAGAGGGGTGGTGAGAAAAGGCCATTGGCAAAATGGTGATTCTAAATGAAGTGTGCAACAGGTGTGGCTTTAACAGGGCAGGAGCTTGGCCTACCTTCTCCTCCCAAGATTGCCAGCTTTCTGCAGCATGACTGGTTTATCCATAAGTTTTCATGGCGTAGTTTACATCTCATGTAAGAATAGAGTGAGCACTGCTAGGAGTGATTCCTGAGTGCAGAGCCAGAGTGACCCCTGAACATTCCCAGGGTTAGCCTAAAACCAAAAACCAAAAAATTAAAATAATGTTTTCTTTTTGAGGTATATCTTACAGAGTCTCAGAAATGAAGAGATCAATTTCACTGTACAGGTTATATAAACCTTATATGTGTTTATTGTTTTTAGGGGCCACATTCAGCAGCACTGTGGATTACTTCTACTTTTGCCACATCTCTGACCTCTTATGAGGCTTCTTTATTGTATAGATGTTCAAGCATATCATTAGCAAGTTAAGGAAGATTTCTCAGATTCTAATTTAAGGGATTATATTAGTCACAATTTAAAGTATGGTGACTGGGAATTTTTGAAATTAAATAAATTAGCCCTCAAATACCTTTGGAAGAGATTTTCTCATGTGCTCCTGGACATAGCTTTACTGCACACTTTGTAGACACTGAGATTAACATACATGTCTTATAACAAAAGAAGTTTCCTCCTGACTTCTTGTCCTATAGATATTGAAGCTTTATGTATCATATTGATCAGAAGTAACCAGGAGATAGTTTTTTGCACACACCAACCTTCAGAATTCCCTGGCATCACATATAGTCTCCTGAACTTAGCCAGATGTGATCCCTGAGTTCAGAGCCAGAATTAAGCCTTGAGCACAGCAGGTGTAACCCAACACCAAAACAAACAAACAACACCTACCAAACTTTGTGACACAAAAAAATTAGATCAAATGCTGTTAAAAATTAAATGTAATTATTCCCCTTCCCTCAATAGCCAAAGCAATCCTAAATAAAAGACGGGAGACTTCTCTATTTTTAAATGATACTGTATAAAGCCATAGTAATTAAAACAATGTGGTACTGATATAAAGATAAACTCTCAGAACAATGGTATAAAATTGGAACCCCGAGATGGATGCTCAGATATAAGGACACTTAGTTTTTGACTAAGGAGCAAAAAAATATATTAAGGAAAACCTATTCAGTGTTGGGAAAACTGGTCAGTCAGATATTAAGAAATGAATTTAGACACTTCTGTCTCACCATACACAAAATTTAATTCATAATAAATTAATGACCTTGAAATCAGACCAGTATTCATAAATTATATTGAGAAAACCATTTATAGAACTATTCATGGCATTCTATCTATAAGCATCTTCAGAGATTCAGCCAAGCAAACATGAGTAAAGATAAACAAATGAAACTACATAAAATTAAGAAGCATCTACATTGCAACAGTAGCAAAATCAATAAAAAATAACACATTTCACGAGTGAGAGAAATTATTTGTCTACCACTATTCTGATTAAGGCTTAACATCCTAAAGCAGTTGTAAAATTTAGCATTAAAAATATCAAAAAATGGGAGAAAGAGATAAACAGAAACCTCTTCAGGGAAGACATGAATGTTCAGTGGGTAAATGCTCTGCATCATTTATATGTAGGGGAATGCAGTTATCATCTCATACCAGTCAGACTGTTCCAGATCACGAAGTACCAAAACAGCTGATATTCTCTGGGATGTGGGGAGAAAAGATCTTTCATTCACTGCTAGTGAGAATGTTGACTGTTTCTATGATTTTGAAAAATATGGACATGTATCAAAAAAAAAAAGGAAATAAAAACAAAACAACCTACTCTACAGATTTTGAATTTCCTAGTTCTTACAAATGTGAGACAATTCTTAAAATTAAACAATTTCTTTCTTTACCCAGGGCCTCCTTCCCCTGAAATTTATGAATGATAGAAGTCTTTATTATTCCTAAGGAATTTTGAGAATAGCCAAATTTAAGCTAATGAAGTGAATGAAAGTGGGGCTCCTACATTCAGGAACCTCATTCATACATGAACCTTCTTTGTTAGTCACCAGAGTGTTCAAGAGACTAAAAAGACCGAAACTCAGCTCCACTCCAGAGCTTTACAAAGGAGAAATGCAGGTGTGTGCATATATACAAAGCTGGGTGTAGATTAAAACTTGAAGATAAACTCTATTTTGTTTGGGGGCCTTACCCTGAGGTGCTAGTGGCTACTGCCAGCTCCAATTCCTGAAGTCCAGCCTCCTGAATGCAAAGCATAGTTCATTTTCAAGGAAGTCTTTTACTATCCATTGCACTTGATATTTAATAAATACTCACAAATTTTTTATTGTAAGAATTTATTCAAGAGACAAAATTGATTAACATATTGAGGTAAACTAACATAACATAATATAGTAACATAACAACATAATATAATTAATATAATAATATATGTAAATCAAAGAACATTTCTGATTAAGACACAATTTTTTATCATAATGGCTTACATATCTTTCACAGTAGTATTTTATGTACATATTAACATTGAATCAGGGGAATACCCATCACCAAATATGTCCTCTCCCACATCCCAGTTCCCTTTTTGCAACCCATATCCCCCACCATCAACCCACAGGCTGCTAGAGTAGGTGGTTCCTTCTTTGTTTAGCTTACTATTAATGATCATATATCTGTTTAGTCCTGGTACACTCCCTTATTTCCCCCTCTATTTAAGAGGTGGAAATACTCGCAAATTTTTAATGAATAGTTGAATAGATTTTGGATCTAACTGAAAAGAGTATTATAAGTTGTGTTAAGAGTTTTAGAATTATCCTATTTCAAAAAGGCAGCTATAATGTTATCATGTGATGTTAAGAGCAATAATTTTAGAGTTAAACCATTGTCTGTATCATTTATATAGTACTGTGAAAATTACTGCTATATGTTAGATGTTCAACAAATGATGGTGATTTTTCATATAATAAACAAATCATTATAGGCTTAGAAGGGAGAAGCAAGTCATTTAACCATATTGGAGGTTTTCTTTAAAAAAAACTTTTTTTTTTTTTGGTTTTTGGGTCACACCAGGCTGTGCTCAGGGGTTATTCCTGGCTCCAGGCTCAGAAATTGCTCCTGGCAGGCACGGGGGACCATATGGGACGCCGGGATTTGAACCGATGACCTCCTGCATGAAAGGCAAACGCTTTACCTCCATGCTATCTCTCCGGCCCCAAAAAAAACTTTTTTTTTTTTTTTTTAGCAATAAACAGGAATAAATATTTATTTATTTTTGCAGTGCTAGGGACAAAACTAAGGTATCACACATACAAAGTCAAGGAAGAATGATTTTAAAATCACAGTAGAGAAGGCAGAAACAAATTAAAAGTTTATTACAAGCTTAAAGATAAATAGAAACCTAAATAACAACAGAGTTCAGTAAAGAGTTAAAATTAAGATCATTAAGATGTTGAAATAATAGAATCTTATATCTAGAGATATGATGAGAACTGAAAAAATTGAAGACAAATTAAAGTTCTTATTTGGACAATTAGTTACACAATGATGCAATTACATTAGAAAGTTGAGGAAGATTTATAGAGATTCTCTTCTATTTGGGAGCATTGCATTAGAAGTGTATTCAAAATATCCAGTAAAGATTTTTGGTAAAGGTGTAAACATAATGGTTTTCTTCCACTGATGCTTGAAGACAAATCAAATAAGAGACCCAGGGGCTAGAGAGATACTACTGTGGATAGTGCAATTGCCTTGCATGCTGCTGGCCTGTTTTGATACCCAGCATTCCCATATGGTTTCAGGAGGCTGCTAGGAATGATCCCTGAATGCAGAGACAGGAGTAAGTACTGAGCACAGCCAGGTGTCGCCCCCAAATAAACAAACAATAAGACAAAGGAGAGACCTAATGATGCCTGGAGAGAAAAAGCTTTATGTATAAGTTGGGAACTGGCAGATTCAAATACAAAAAAGCGAAACAGCCATCTTCCCTATATAGTTACAAGATGGGTTTTATTTATCTACTGTTTCCATAGAAAAACAGAACAGAAAAATACAGTTTTAGGAAGAGTGGGTTACAGGAGGGTGAGTATCAGGATATCACTCAAGAGCTGGTACACTCATGTTACCGCAAAGATTTTAGTTTGGGACCCAAGTGATGGTGAAGTGGTAGGGCGTTTGCCTTGCACATGCTAACATAGGAATGACTGTGGTTTGATCCCCCTGTGACCCATATGGTCCCCCAAGCCAGGAGCGATTTCTTTTGGGGTGGTGTAGGTTCTATTTTTTTAAAATAATTTTTATTGTGACCAATGTGAATTACAAACTTTTCACAATAATATTTAAGGCACATAGTGACATTGAATATGGAGTATTCCCACCACCAGTGTTGTTCTCCCTCCACCCCTGTTCCCAGCATCCCCTCCTTTGCCCCCTCCCCACCCCCCGGACTGCTAGTATAACGGGTCCCCTCTGTGTATAGCTTGTTGAAGATTGGGTATCAATTTTGTTGTTATTGACTTGGGGTTTGGTGTTTAAGTCTGATCCTTTTTTTATTTCTACTCAATGTTCATACGACTGTTTGGTTTTGGTACCATCCATTTCCCCCCTCAATTTTTGAGGCAGAACAAGATGATTCAAGTTATGTGCTTCTGTTTGAAAAAAAAAAAGAAAAAAGAATAAACAAACAAACAAGCAAACAAACAAAAAAACCGGGAAGAGGCCGTCTAGAGATTTAAATATCAATTTAAAAAGAAGAACGGGAAGGGCCAGTGGCGCAAGTGGTAGGGCGTTTGCCTTGTAGACACTTACCCAGGAAGGACCGCAGTTGGATCTCCTGGCGTTCCATATAGTCCCCCAAGCCAGGAGCGATTTCTGAGTTCATAGCCAGGAGCAACCCTTGAGCGTCACCAGTGTGTCCCAAAAAGAAAAAAAAAAGAAGAAAGGGGAAAAAGGAAGAGAACCATAACAAAAACAAGCAAACAATAAACACAAACAAAAGCCAACAACAAAAACAAAATAAACAAAACAAAAAAGGAAACAAAAATCAAAAGACCAAAGCTAGCAACTACAAACAAGCCCCCCAAAAGCAAAAAGATTTCAGGGATGGGGGCCGGGCGGTGGCGCTAAAGGTAAGGTGCCTGCCTTGCCTGCGCTAGCTTAAGACGGACCACGGTTCGATCCCCCGGCGTCCCATATGGTCCCCCAAGCCAGGAGCGACTTCTGAGCGCATAGCCAGGAGTAACCCCTGAGCGTTACCGGGTGTGGCCCAAAAACCAAAAAAAAAAAAAAAAAAAAAAGATTTCAGGTTAAGATTCTATTCTCAGGGCCGGAGAGATAGCATGGAGGTAAGGCGTTTGCCTTTCATGCAGGAGGTCATCGGTTCGAATCCCGGCACCCCATATGGTCCCCCGTGCCTGCCAGGAGCAATTTCTGAGCCTGGAGTCAGGAATAACCCCTGAGCACTGCCGGGTGTGACCGAAAAACAAAACAAAACAAAAAAAAGATTCTATTCTCTTACCTTTTAGAAAGAGATGGGGGCAGGTAGAGACACTTTTTCAATTACTCCTAATCTGATTTTTATATTTTGGTTTGGGGGTTGCACCCAGCGATGCTCAGGGGTTACTCCTGGCTCTGCACTCAGGAATTACTACTGGCAGTTACTGGGGGACCAGGCAGGTATGGAACTAAGTAAGGTCAGTTACATGAAAGGCAAGTGCAAAGTAGTTCCTGCTGTCCTAACAACCCCTTGGTTTTTTAAGTTGAATTCAATCCTAATTTTCTTAAGTGCATTTAAGAGGATTTGAGTGGAGATGAAAGTTTTGGAGTCTATGGTGAATATCTATTTATTTGTGGTGCTGGGGATCAAACCCCGAGTATCACAAATGGAAAAGCTTTCCCATTGATTTATACCCCCAGTCATTGATGAATCTCCTCTCTCTCTCTCTCTCTCTCTCTCTCTCTCTCTCTCTCTCTCACTCTCTCTCCCTCCTCTTTCTCTTTCTCTCTCCTCTTTTTCTCTCTCTCCTCTTTCTCTCTCTCCTCTTTCTCTTTCTCTCCTTTCTCTTTCTCTCTCTTCTTTCTCTCTCACTCTCTCTCTCCCTCCTCTTTCTCTCTCTCCTCTTTCTCTCTCCTCTTTCTCTTTCTCTCCTCTTTCTCTTTCTCTCTCTCTTCTCTCTCTCTCTCTCTCTCTCTCTCTCTCTCCCCCCCCCTCGGCCTACTTAATCTATTTAATCATCTATCTACATTGTTGGTTTGTTTTTTGGGGGAGTGACACACTGTCTTGCTTAGGAGACTCAGTGCTTAAGGGTCACTCACTGGGGTGCTTGGAATATCATGCAGTGCTTATAACTGAATCCTGATCTCTTACATATAAAGCATATTCTCCAGATCATTGACTTAACTTCCTGACTCCTGTGGTGAACATGCTGAGATTTCCTAGGGAATATTTATAAAAGAGTATAATAAAAGTAAAATGCAATTTATAGATGAGACTATTTGAAAAAAATGAAGATACATAGTGTAATTTGCAGAGAACAAGAGGATATATTATCTTACTAATATTTAATAATAATCTTAAAAATGATAGACAACAAAGTGACTGGCTAATGTAAACTAGACATAAACTTTGCTCTAAAGCTTTGCTCTAATGTAAACTAGACATAAACTCAGCAACCTCTGATCATCACCGGTGTGTCCCAAACTAGAGCAAAGATTTAGTTATGTTTTTACTCAGCATTATCATTCCTAGTGATTCATAGGCAAGTAGAATTTTTTTTTTATTTGGTTTTGGTTTTGGGTACTCAGGGCTGTGCTCAGCTGTGCTGAAGGCTTACTCTTGATTTTGTGTACCCAACTGTACTGAGGGCTTACTTCTGGCTCTGTGTTTAAGATGGTATTGGGTGGGGTAAAGGAGTAAGAATCACATGTAATACCAGTGATTGAACTTATAATAGCTATGTGCAAAACAAAAAAACTTATTTGCTATACTGTCTCTTCTTTTTTTCTTTTTCTTCTTTTTATTTTAAATAGATTATTTTTAATATTAAAAAATAATCACCAGAGTGATAGTACAGTGGGTAGAGCATTAACCTTGTATGTGACTGACCCTGGGTTCAATCCCTGACACCCTATATGACTCTTGGAGCACAATCAAAAGTGATCCCTTAGTACAGCATTACCAGGTATGGCCCAAAAACAAAAATAAAATTTTGACTAAAAACACCTCTTCTTGAATCAATCATGTATGCTGGGAACTCCAATTCTTTCTTTCTTTTTCTTTTTCTTTTTGTGTCTCACCCGGCAGCGCTCAGGGGTTACTCCTGGCTCTATGCTCAGAAATCGCTCCTGGCAGGCTCAGGAGACCATATGGGATGCATGCAAGGCAAACACTTTACCTCCATGCTATCTCTCCGACCCCTCCAACTATTTCTTCATTTTGCCCTATTATATATCATTTCTTCAAAAATATTGTGTTGGCTATGTATTTCCTTGAACTAATCAGTTGGGAATTTTTATTTTTTATTTTTTGCTATTATAAATAATGCTGCAATAAACATTGTATTGGTTATAGCTTTTATTTATTTATTTATTTTTGCATGTGGGTGGGTGGAAATCACATCCTACCAAGCTCAGGGAACCATGCAGTGTTGCAATCAAAATCTGTATTGGAAGACAAAGGCCCCTGTACTGTATCTCTTTTCCTGAATATAATTTTTTTGAGGTAAGATTGGACCAAACCTGGGATATGGCAATGAGAAGGTATGGAGCCAGTGGTTGTTCCCATTACAATATGCTTCAAGAGTGGAGAAACCCTGAATCTCTTAGGCCACAGGAATTTCCTTCCTTCCCCAATACTTACTGTGCCTATTAAAAAAATGGTGGGGTAACACCAAGCCCTGCCACTGCACCACTTTTTCTGGTTTTATTTTGCTTTATTTTTTGTTTGTTTTTTGATATTATCTCACTTCTCTTTTTTCTTCCACTTTTTTCTTTCTTTTTCACTTTTGTGGATATTATTCAGTGATTTTTTTTCTTTCTATTTTAGTAGTTGATACCAAGTTTTTTCTTCTCTTTTCATTAACTTTTTTTTATCTCTAACGGAATAGCATAACTTGAATCATTCAGCCTCATAAATTGAGGGGGGGGGAAAGAATGATACCAGGACCAGTCATATGAACACATAGTGTAAATAAAAAATGACCAGACTGGAACACCAAAGAGAATAGATACCCAACCTATAACAAGCTGTAAGGTGGAGACCAGTTACACCAGGATTCTGGGGGGTAAAGGAGGGATATGTGGGAGACAAGCTGGGAACAGGAGTGAAGGGAGGACAACATTGGTGGTGGGAAAGCCCTTCATTCATTGTCACTATGTACTGTAAATAATTCTGTGTAATGAACTTCAGTCACAATAACAAAAAAAAAAAAAAAAAAAGAAAAAGAAAAAAGGAAAAAAAAGAATATTTAAAAAGAAAAAAAAAAAGATTGGACCAAACCCAACAGTGTACAGGGCTTATTCCTGGCCCATGCTCAGGTTATAGACTTTTGAAAGTTTTCATAATTTTCAGACAGGTAACAACAAGAGTAAGTGTTGAATCGTATGGTAACTTAATAATTAGCTTCTTGAAGAAACTGCTTAGGATTTTTAAAAATGTTTGCACTCATTTGCATTTCCACCAGGCATGAAGGTTCCTTTTTCACACATCTTTTCTTTTATTTCTTTTTTTTTTTTTTTTTTTGGTTTTTGGGCCACACCCGGCGCAGGCACGGGGGACCATATGGGACACCGGGATTCGAACCAACCACCTTTGGTCCTGGATTGGCTGCTTGCAAGGCAAACACCGCTGTGCTATCTCCCCGGGCCCTCACACATCTTTTCTAACACTAGTTAATATGTTTTATGTAAGCCAACTCATAGATGTGAGGTGGTTTCTTATTGTGGTCTTATTGTGTTTTCATGATGATTTGTGATAATAAACATATTTTCATAGGCCCATTGAGGATGTTCAAGAAATTCAAAGAAAACATGGAACAAATAGCCAATAAGACTCAAAAAGATATAAAAATAGAAATGAGAAAACTGTAAACAGAAATAGCAGAGTTGAAAAGCTTGGTAGGTGGGCCGGTTCAGTGGCACTAGAGGTAAGGTGTCTGCCTTGCCAGGATGGACCGCAGTTCGATCCCCAGCATCCCATATGGTCCCCCAAGCCAGGAGCGACTTCTGAGCACATAGCCAGGAGTAACCCCTGAGCGTCACGGGTGTGGCCCAAAAACAAAAACAAAAACAAAAAAAGAAAAAAAAAGAAAAACTTGGTAGGTAAAATTAAATACTCACTGGAAGAACTCACTAGCAGAGTAATAGCTACTGAAGAAGAATCAACGAGCTTGAAAATGAGCTACAGAACAACCTCAGCCAACAGCAGAAAATGAAAGTGTCTTAAAATAAATAAACAGCTGACAAGAAAACTTTGGGATAACTTCAAGAGGAACCATATAAGAATTATTGTCATCCTGGAGGGTCAGAAAGACAAACTTCATAAAAAATGCCATGCTCAAAGATATTGCTGAGAAGTTCCCACACAAAAGTGTGCATGAAGGTACCAGCTGAAAGGAATCCTAATAAAAATACTCCAAGACACATTCTAATCAGAATTATAAAAACTGTAGATAAAGATGGAATATTTAAAGCAGCAGGACCAAAGAAGAAACTCACTTAAAACAGAGCATACTTAAGATTTATGGCAGATTTACCTAAGGCAACCCTCAAAAGCAGTGGGAGGGTATATTTAAAAAGTCAACAAAATAAATGCCTTACTAAGAATGCTTCGCCAAACCAGACCCTCATTCATATTTCAATGAACAATGCATGGATTCATGGATGATAGCTCAGGAACTTTATAGACTTAAAACCTACTTTATTTTATTTTTGGTTTCTGGGCCACACCTGGTGATGCTCAGGGATTACTCCTGGCTATATGCTTAGAAATTGCTCCTGGGTCAGGGGGCCATATTGGATGCCAGAGATTGAACCCAGGTAAGTCATGGGTCAGCCATGTGCAAGGCAAACACCTTACTACTATGCTATTGCTCCAGCCCCATCAAAACCTACTTTAAAAGAACTATAGTGTATACTATAACACAAGACAAATTCCATAAATGCACCAAACTTCTACTAAATGATGACACAAAATTACATTAAAATCATTTATCTTAATGTCAATGAGGTAACTTTATCACAAAAGACACAGAATAGAAACGTGGATTAGAAAATTGAAGCCAACATTTTACTTCCTGCAAGAAACATAAGAATACTTAGATCAAACACAGACTCAAAGTCAAAGGTTGGATGACAATCACTCAAGCAAACAACTCCCTCACAAGGCTGGGCTGGCCATACTAATATCAGAAGATATAGACTTAAGATTCAAAATGCTTATAAGTGACAGACAGGGAAATGTTTTAATCTTTGTTTAATAATCTCTATAATTAATAATAATTAGGAAGAAATCACACTCCTAAATATATATGCACCCAATAAAGGGCCAGAAAAATACTTAAAATAGCTGCTAATAAACTTGAAGAAAGACATTAATAGCAACACAATAGTAACTGGATACTTTTGAATTACAATTTTCATTTTAATCATAGTGACTTACATATTGTTCACAGCAATACTTTAGGTACATATTTACATTGAATCAGGGGAATTCCCACCACTGAATTGTTCTCCCTCCAGCTCCGCTCCAGTCCTGCCTCCCATAGCCTCCACTCTCACCCCCGGGGCTGCTAGAATTAGTGGTCCCCTCTGTGCCTAGCTTACTACTCAGTGATCTTTCAACTGTTTGGTCATGGTACCTCCATTATATCCTCTTCTAATTGGGAGATGGGATAGATAGTTAAAGTTATGTGGTTTTGTTTGAAGAAGAAAAAGGTAATAAAATGGGGTAAAAATTAAATATGCCGAAATGGGCGGAGTTCTTCTAGAGGCTCTCATCCTCAGTTTGAGAGACGAAGGGGAAAAAGAAGGTGAACACCACATCAGTATAAAAAGAAGTATTGAATAAAATATCCAGTGAGCGCTACAGCAATAAAGATAGGCACTGCATACTTGCCATGCACTATTTACCATAGCAAGACTCTGGAAACAGCCAAGATACCCTTCAACAGATGAATGGCTAAAGAAACTGTGGTACATATACACAATAGAATATTATGCAGCTGTCAGGAGAGATGAAGTTATGAAATTTTCCTATACATGGATGTACATGGAATCTATTATGCTGAGTGAAATAAGTCAGAGAGAGAGAGAGAGAAAGATGCAGAATGGTCTCACTCATCTATGGGTTTTAAGAAAAATGAAAGACATTTTTGCAATAATAATTTTCAGGCACAAAAGAGAAAAAAGCTGGAAGTTACAGCTCACCTCATGAAGCTCAGAGCAAACAGGGATGAGTTTAGATAGAGAAATAACTACGTTTTGAACTATCCTAATAATGAGAATGTACGAGGGAAATAGAAAGCCTGACTAGAGTACAGGCGGGGGTTGGGTGGGGAGGAGGGAGATTTGGGACATTGGTGATGGGAATGTTGCACTGGTGATGGGTGGTGTTCTTTACATGACTGAAACCCAAATACAATCATGTATGTAATAAAGTTGGTTAAATAAAAAAAAAACATGACAGAGCACAAAATGGAAGAAGAGAAAAGAAGAAAATAAAATAAATAAATAAAAATGGAGACAACCAGTAACTGGATAATTTAACACTGCTCAATCACCTCTTGATAGATCAACCAAGCTAAAACTAGAAAAGAAAATACTGGCTTTGAAGAAAGAAATGGCAGAGGGGGGAAGAGATATGTATAATATAAACCATATATATACATATATATGGTTTTTCATTTCGCACAAGCCAAATACACATTCCTTTTTAATGCCCATGGGTCATCTTTTAAGATAGACCACATGCTAGGCCATAAAACATACCTCTATCCTCTAACAAAATAGATTTATATCAATAATCTTTTCAGACCACTGAAAATTAAAAAAAAGCATAAAGAATAACTATAAAACCTGGAAATTAAATAGCTCACTATTGAACAACCAGTGGGTCACAGAGGAAATAAAAGAGGAAATCAAAAGATTTCTGGAAACAAATGAGAATAAAGACACAAATTATCAGAATTTTTGGGACACAACAAAATAGCATTAACAGAAAAAAATTATAGCTTTGCAAACATTCATCAGCAAAGAAAAGACTCACATAAATAACTTGACTGCACAGCTTAAAAAATAGAAAAATGACTAACAAAATGAGCTGAAAGTAGGCAGGAGGAAAGAAATAATAAAACTTAGAGCAGAAATTAATAAATGAAAACCAAAAAAGTCAATGAAAGCAAGAATTGGCTCTTTGAAAAAATAAACAAAATCGAAAAGCACTAGCAAGATTCACAAAGTAAAGAAAGTACCCTAATAAACGGAATCAGAAATGAAAGGGGGATGTCATAACAAACACCACAGACATTCAAAGGATAATTAGAGATTGTTTTGAGAATCTTTATGCCATGAAATGTTAAAACCTAAAAGAAAAGAATAAATTCTGGTACTTCTATAATTTTCAAGGTAGAGCCAATATGATTTGTAATACCTGAAAAGACATATCACTATTGAGAAAATTGAAATGGTTATCAAGATTTCTTCCCAAAAACAATATCCCAGGCCCAGATGAATTCACTAGTGAATTCTTTCAAACCATTAAAGAGAGTCTAATGCCAATTTTTTTCAGTCTATTCCAGGAAATTGAAGAAAGAAAAACACTCTCAGTTACTATGAAGCTAACATCACCCGGATACTAAAAGCAGAGACACCACAAACAAAAGAAATTATAGGCTGATATCTTTGATTAACATAAATGTAAAGATCCTAAACAAGGGGCTGGAGAGATATCATAGAGGTCAGGCGTTTGCCTTGAATGCAGAAAAACAGTGGTTCGAATCCGGGCATCCCATATGGTCCCCTGAGCCTGCCAGGAGCGATTTCTGAGCGTAGAGCCAGGAGTAACCCCTGAGCGCTGCCGGGTGTGACCCAAAAACAAAACAAACAAAAAATCCTAAATAAAATACTATCAAACAGATTCTGACAATGCATCAAAAAGGTCATATACCATGACCAAGTAGGATTCATCCCAGGAATGCAAGGATGGTTTAATGTAGAAAAGGCAACTTTATGCCTTTATACATTTTCAATAGTCAGAATCTGAACAGATGAGCAGATAAAGAAACCCTGGTATATCTCCACAATGGACTCCTATGCAGCTGACATGAAAAATGAAGTTATAGAATTTTGCTTATACATGGATGGATATGGAGAGTTTTATACTGAGAGAAATGAGTCAGAAAGAGAGGAATAGAAATAGAATGATTGCACCTATTTTTGAATATAAAAATAATAGTATGATAATAATATCCAAAGACAATAGAAACAAGGGGCAGGAAGATCAGTCCATGGTAGGAAGCTTGCCCCAAATAGTGTGGGAATGTGGTTATGGCAGAGAAGGAGCTACTATGACTGTAATAGTTGTAAATGATCGTGTGGATAAGAATTGGGTGCTGAAAGCAGATACAGTAATATGCATAATACCCCTTCAGTAACAATATTGCAAACCACAGTGCCTAAAAGGCAAAAAGGAATAGAATGAGTGAGTGAGAAAGAGAAAGAGAGAGAGTTAGTCTACCATTAAGGCATGGTAAGGGGGGAGGGTCTGAGAGAAAATAAGATTTTGGTGTCAGGAATTGTGCACTGATAAAGGGATGGGTGTTGGTCATAGTATAAATGAAACTCAATCATGAAAAACATAATTATGTATCTTATATTGATTCAATGCAAGAATTTACTTAATTAAAAAAATAAAAATAGCTGCCCTGGGGGCAGAACAAACGAACAGAAAACAAAGACAAAGTTGTTTTTATTAAATTGTCTGACTCATTTTTTTACTTTGAATATTAACACCTATATGTAACAATGTGCAAAAATATCCCATTCAGTAGGCTGTGTTTGCATTCTGTTTATATTTCTTTTACTTTGTCAAAGCTTTCAGTTTATTTATTTTTAATTGCTCTAATTAATTTTGGAGGGGGGGGGTTACATGCAATTGTGCTCAAGGGATAATCCGGTTTTTGTGTTTGGGACTGACTCCTGCACAAGCAATTAGGTTATGTAATGTTGGGAACCAAACCAAAAAAATTCCACAGGTGAAGTGTGCATTTGTGCCATTAAAATGTTTAAATTTTCTTTAATTTTGTTTTACAGGGATAGAAGTAGTGTTGGCCACACTCAGGGCCGCTCAGGACCTATTCCTGTCTCTGTGCTCAAGTGTGTCCTGTGGCGATGCTGGGGGACCATATTCTCTTCTGGGGATTGAACTTGGGCCAGCCACTTACTAGGCAAACACTTTACTTGCTTTCTTTACTATCTCTCTGACTCTGAAATTTGTAGTCCTAATGGCTTACCTTTAATTTAATTTTCCTTACAGTTGGGGTTAGGAATTATTTTATTTAAACATGGACTTGACTTTAAATGTTCTTGTAATTTATTATTTTAGCAGACTTTGAAAATTATATACATGATTTGGCACTTATACTTATTTTAGTTTAGGTGGTTGCAATAGTGTTAATTAAGGTTTATGGTACAGTGAACAAAAGTACAACCATCTAAGTGCCCATGACCCTCGGCCATTGACCCTATATCATCCCTAGTCTGAACTTCTTCTCATTCTACCACCACTGGTAGGTAACTTTTATATGTCAAAGTCAACAGTTTGTGATTTTCTATACCACATATTCCCTTGTTTTGTCTCTATATAAGTGAGATAAACTGCTATTTATCATTCTTTTTCTGACTTATTTGACTTAACACAATATCCCCCAGTTCTAGCCACAGTACTGTGAACCTGCATGCTTTATCTTTTCTATACCTGCTCAGTATTTCACTGTATACATATACCACAATTTATTTACTTATTTATTTCCATATCCAGGATATGAATATCCTGACTTTTGAACTAAACACTGCAATGAACATAAAATGAATATAACTGTTAAATAAGTGTTTTTGTGTCTGGTTATTAGATGCCAAGAACTGGAATTGCAGGTCATATTGAGATTCTATTCTTACTTTTTGAGAAATATCTGTCATTTTCTATAGAAGCTGAAACAGACAACATTTCTATGAATAATGAATGAGGGTACCTTTTTCACTGCATTCCTGTCAGCATTGATTGTTCCTATTCTTTTTGACATGTTATTTTTACTGCTGTGAGATGATAGGTTGTTTTTAATTTATGTTTCCTTAATAATTAGTGATCATGGGCACTTTTCCTTTTTATTTAAATAATATATTTTTTTAATTTTTATTTTGACCAAAGTGGATTACAATCTTTTCACAATAATTTTCTAGGTACATAGTGACATTGAATCAGGGGCATTTCCACCATCAATGTTGTCCTCCCTCCACCCCTGTTCCCAGCATGCACCCCATATCTCCCTCCTTTACCCATTGGGTTACTAATATAAGTGGTCCCCTCTGTGTCTAGCATGTTGTAGATTGAATGTCGATTTTGTTGTTGTTGGCTTTGGATTTGTTGTGTAACTCTGATCATTTTTTTATTTCTACTTTATATTCATATGACTGTCTGGTCTTGGTACCCTCCATAAATAGTAATTTTTTATTAAATTACTGTGGTTACAGAAATGTTCATAGTTGGGTTCATAGTTGTACACCACCCTTCAATAGTGCAACTTTCCTGCCACCAATATCCCCCATTTCCCTCCTACCCCCTACCCACTGCCTGTCTGTCTCTGGGGCAGGTCTTTTACTTCTCTCTCTCTCTCTCTGTCTCTCTCTCTCTCTGTCTCTCTCTCTCTCTTTCCTTTCTGACACTGTGGTTTGCACTATTGTAAATAAGGGGGTGCCATGTATATCAATTTATCATTGATCAGCACCCAGTTCTTCTCCAGAGTGATCAGTTCCAACTATCATTGTTATGGTAGTTGTCAGTTCAGTTAGTTCTCTAACTGTGCTCACTGCTCTTTGTGGCAAGCTTCGTTTCATGGACTTGTCCTTCTAGCCCTCATCTCTATTGACTGACTATAACTACCATACTGTCTTATTTTTCTTATAGATCACAGATTAGTGAAAGTATTTTATGTCTATTCCTCTCCCTCTGACTCATTTCACTCAGTATAATAATCTCCATGTTCATACATATATAGACAAACTTGATGACTTCATTTTTTCTAATACCTGCATAGTATTTTATTGTGTAAATATACCACAATATCTTTTTTTTATGTTTCTTTTTTCCCATAAACCACAATATCTTTAGCTACTCGTCTGTTGTTAGGCCCCTGGGTTGCTTCCTGATTCTATTATAAATAATTATAATTATTATTATCTATTATAAATAATTATAAATAATGCTGCGATTACACAGGAGTGCAGAAGGCATTTTTGTATTGTGTTTTGTGTTTCTAGGATATATCCCTAGGAGTGGTATAGCTGGATCATATGAGAGATCAATTCCCAGTTTTCTAAGGAATATCCATATTGTTTTCCAGAAAAGCTGGACTAGATAGCATTTCCACCAGAAGTGAATGAGAGCTCCTTTCTCCCTTCACCCACACCAGCACTGGTTGTTCTTGTTCTTTGTGATGCATTAGCCCTTTTTCTTGTTTACTGCTCATCTGTTTTTTTTTCTTTGGGGAAGTGACTATTCATCTCTCCCCAATTTTCTTTTGGTTTTGGGCAGTACTCAGGACTTGTTCTGTATGTCCTCAGTACTCCTGGCTCTATGATCAATGATCACCCCTGGCTGGACGCAGGGGGCCATTTGGAATGTTGGGCATCAAATTCAGGTCAGCCACATGCAAGGCAAGTGCAGTATCTTCTGAGATATCTCGCTGGATGGAGTTTTTTTTCTTTTTTTTCTTTTTTATAGATTATTGGCTATTGTTAACCTTCATGAGTGCTTTACATATTACACATATTAGCCCTTTATTTGATGTACTGTGTACAAATATTTTTTCTCATTCTATTGAATATCTTTTTTTTTTTTGATCCAGAGTTTCTTTTGCCATGTACATCTTTTAAATTTGATGGACTTCCTTTTTTTTACTTTTGTTTTTGCTTTCTTTCCCCCTTGCAGTCAAATAATTGAAAACACCTCTAAGGTGAAATATTAGAGAGTTTTGCCTCTGTTTTCTATGGCCTCTGATCTAATCTCAAGGTCTTTGATATATTTTGAATTAACTTTTGTGAATGGTGTGAGACACTCTTCTAGTTTTACTTTTTTTTAAACACTTTTTCACCAGATTTCCCAATATTATTCATTGACAAGACTTTCCTTTGTTCTTTCTTTCTTTCTTTCTTTCTTTCTTTCTTTCTTTCTTTCTTTCTTTCTTTCTTTCTTTCTTTCTTTCTTTCTTTCTTTCTTTCTTTCTTTCTTTCTTTCTTTCTTTCTTTCTTTCTTTCTTTCTTTCTTTCTTTCTTCCTTCCTTCCTTCCTTCCTTCCTTCCTTCCTTCCTTCCTTCCTTCCTTCCTTCCTTCCTTCCTTCCTTCCTTCCTTCCTTCCTTCCTTCCTTCCTTCCTCTTTCTTTCTTTCTTTCTTTCTTCTTTCTTTCTTTCTTTCTTTCTTCCTTTCTTTCTTTCTCCTTCCTCCCTCCCTCTCTCCCTCCCTCCCTCCCTCCCTCCCTTCCCTCCCTCCCTCCCTCCCTCCCTTCCTCCCTCCCTCCCTCCTTCCTTCCTTCCTCCCTCCCTCCCTCCCTCCCTCCCTCCCTCTCTCCCTCCCTTCCCTCCCTCCCTCCCTCCCTCCCTTCCTCCCTCCCTCCCTCCCTCCCTCCCTCCCTCCCTCCCTCCCTCCTTCCTTCCTTCCTTCCTTCCTTCCTTCCTTCCTTCCTTCCTTCCTTCCTTCCTTCCTTCCTTCCTTCCTTCCTTCCTTCCTTCCTTCCTTCCTTCCTTCCTTCCTTCCTTCCTTCCTTCTTTTTCTTTTTTTTCTTTCTTTTCTTGTCACACCCAGCGGCACTCAGGAATTACTTCTGGCTCTATGTTCAGAAATCGCTCCTGGCAGGCATGAGGGACCACTAGGGATGCCGGGATTCGAACCACCATCTTAGCTGAATCGGCTTCGTGCAAGGCAAATGTTCTACCTCCGTGCTAACTCTCCAGCCCCTCCTTTGATATTTTTATGCAAAGTTCTTTTGTTATATTCTGTCCCATTTGCTTGACAGTCTATCTTTATTCCAGAGCAACACAGTTTTGACTAATATAGCTTTTTATTTATTTATTTATTTAATGCATGGCAGCACTCAGGGACTACTTCTAGTTCTATGCTCAGGGATCACTCCTGATAGGCTTGGGAACCATAAGGAGGTGCTGGAAATAGAACTCAGGTCTTGCAAGGCAAGTACCTACCCACTGTATTATCTCTGTGGTTCCTTGAATATAATAGTTCATAGTACAATTTATAGTCAGAAAATATAATACTATGCACATAATTTGTTTTATTTATTTAGTCAGTTTTTGGTTTTTCTTTGATTACTTTGGGGCCACACATGGCTGTGCTATGCTAAGGACTTACTCCTGTGTACAGGGTGCTCAGGGATTACTTCTGGCAGAACTGTGGAACCATTTGCAGTACTGGGACAGCTGTGCTCAGGGATTTCTCCTAGTGTGTTTAGGGAACAATATAGTGTTAGGATCAATTTTGTGCTTCTATGTTAAAAGCATGTTTTCAGATTTTTGAGTCATCTCTCTAATTGTTTTCAGAGGCATTTGTTCTGTATGTTTATATTTTGGGGATCTAGAGGACTAGAGGCAGTACTTGGGAACTACTCTCAACTCTGTGCTTTGGAATCACTTATGGAGGTGCTGAGAAAACCAGGGATTAGACTAAATTTGGTCACAAGCAAGGCAAGTATCTGTACTATCCCTCTGTCCCTCTCTGAGGAATTTTTGAAAAATAATGACAGGTGATATGTATTTTGTAGTAATATTGAAGTAGGTAACTACTTTGAGACAAAATTTAATGGTGATCTCTCCATTTGTTATATAAAAAATTTCAAAGTGTGAAAAAAAGAGATAAATAAGTTACAAAAATTGAGTAATACTCTCAAGAGTTAATAGAACAGAAGGGGAAATTGGCTTAATAAAATATTTTTAAACAGGCTATATCATTTCAAACTGATATAAAATGTGCTTCAAAGAAAAATGATTCAAAATCCCTGCAAAGCATGGAAGTACCACAGTTCTGGTCAATTATGATAAGAGGAATTGACTGGAACCCGCATAATCTGCATGTGAATTTTATTTAAATTGTTTTGCTCTAAATCTATACTTGGTGATGCTGGGAGAAGGATTGTTCCATATAAAGATCATTGAATTATGTAGATATATTGGACAAAAATGCAATGAAGGGACTAGGGAGAAACGACAGGGTTTAAGTCACTTTTCTTACATACAGTTCACCCCTGTTTGATCCCTGGCACTGCACAAACCCATGAGCTTCTTTAGGTATGCACCTGGAAGCCAGAAGCACCAACCAGGTGACCCAAGAAATTCCCAACACATAAAGGCTATAGCAGCTTTGCCCTCATATTACTGAGCCTCTGACCCAGTTGGCAGAGAATCCTTGGACATGCTCTTATCCTCCTGAGTACTGCTGTGGAGTGGAGAACTCTCTTCCTCAATATCTGCCTAAAGCAAAATGAGAAAAAAGATGGTTTTAATTTAGGGCAGAAAGAAACAGTCTTGTTTCTTTTTAGAATTAATGAAGCATTTGGTTCAGTTTAACTGCTTTGTTCATTTTTCCTTTTGTGTTGCCTATGAATAAACCAATGTTTTAAAAAGGAGTTGTTGACATATTAATGACACATTGCTATTAAACCATAAGATTGTGGGATGAAGAGATTATTTTGCCCTCCACTGAGTAAAGCTAAGTTTGTAACCAGAAAAAGGTATTTTTCTTCTGCCAGGCATTATTATGTACATTGGACAGCACACTGAATGCCTATATATATTTGTTTGTTTGGAAAATAAAAGAGGATTGAAAAGAATTTTAGTGCTAAGAATAATTGATTTTTAGAAAAGGTTCCTCATTAATTCAACAGTTAAATATTTGAGGCATACATACATGTTAAATACTTGCTGAGTGTTAAATGTATAAAGAGCTTTTTTTAAAGCCATTTTTGGACTGACATAGTAGAGGAGCTTGTTTTGTAGGCAGCCAACAAAAGTTTGATCCCAGATACCATTTATGGTCTCCCTGATACTATCAGGAATGACCCCTGAGCAGAGAGTAAGCCCTGAACATTGCTGGCATGGCCTTGTCAGCCCAAAATAAAAGGATTTGAGCCAGGATAGTGAAAGGTCTAGTCATGCAGGGGTCCTCAAACTTTTTAAACAGGGGGCCAATTCACTGTCCCTCAGACCATTGGAGGGTCTGACTATAGTAAAAACAAAACTTATGAACAAATTCTTATGCACACTGCATATATCTTATTTTGCAATAAAGAAACAAAACAGATACAAATACAATATGTGGCCTGCGGGCCATAGTTTGAGGACCACTGTCACTCAGTGTATGCTATGAGTATCTCAGTGCCCCAGTGATAAACCACAACCATATCTTGAATACCTCAACTCAAGTGTTAACCTCACTGAGCAATTGTATGAGAATTGCAAACTAATGTTTTATTGCAATTGAATTTAGCAAAAGTTGCTCTCAGATTTTATTTCTTTTTCTTCTGATAATGCTTCATAAAATATTTTTCTATCCTGGGAAAGATGATTTTCTTCTTTACTGACAATTGTCTTTCTAAGGGAATGGGTGTCCTTGATAATAAAATTTTGTTTTGGGACCACACTTGTAGTACTCAGGCATATTACTATGCCTGGCATGTGCCTGGAATGATACCCAGTAATGCTCAAGGAGACTTAAATGGTGCTGGAAATTTGAACAGGGGCCAGCAGAATGCAAGGCGAAGGTCCTACCTTCTGTGATACCTCTATAGCTGCCCCACCAATTTTGTATGCAGTTCTCAGAGTATACTGTGCTCAGGGGTCACCGGATCACTACAATGGGATTTGGTGGACTATATGTGAAGATGGGGTTAGCATTCCAGTCAGCTTTGTAGAAGACAAGATCTCTCCAGCCCCAGACTTCTGTTTTTGAGAACAACATTTAGTAACTTACAACTCAAGCAGGGTGAAGACTGAATTTCTCTTCTTGATAATCATTTGCTTTAAATTTTCTTTCTTTTTTTTTTTTTTTTGGTTTTTGGGCCACACCTGGTGATGCTCAGGGGTTATTCCTGGCAATGCGCTCAGAAATCGCTCCTGGCTTGGGGGACCATATGGGACACCGGGGGAACCAATTGCGGTCCATCCTTGGTCAGTAGCTGTAAGACAAACACCTTACTACTGTGCCATCACTCCAGTCCCTTGATAATCATTTGAAGACACCAGTTTTCTGGAAAATATATCATGTGGTAAATTAAAAACAATAACATTGTTTTTGTTATAATCATTATATTGTATGTTATTGTTATATTATTAAATTTTCATGAAAAATTCATGCTCACATATAAAAATAAAGTTATTAGAAGCTCTACAAATGCGCTATTTGTAACACATTTAAAGTAATAATCTTCAATACTGAAAATAAAATTATCAAAAGGGGAAACTTCAACTTGGCCTTTCTATGAACTCAAATAATAAAATGTGAAAATCATGTGTTGTAATATATTGTTAAGAAAAGATGAATTAGCATCCTTTGCCCTAAGTACTTTCAGTTTATTATTCAAGAAAGATGACAGAACAAACCATTATAAGAAAATCACACAGGTTTCAGATGGGGAAAAGACAGGGATTCCATTAGAGAACAAAGTAAAGAATCTAACATAATTGTAGGGTGAAGTGTGGGGGTGTTCTCTTTCCAGGAGAAAGTGAGGTTTAAAATAAGACCTTACAGAAATAAATTACACTATATATTTATAGTAGGAAAATATGAGAATTATAATGAAGTTAATCAAAAGTGCTACAGGGATAGCTTAATTGGCTCAGTACAGGGTTTGCATGAAAAGGCCCAAGTTTGATGTCTTGCTCCTTTCTCATGGTCTTTTTCTTGAACATTACTTAAGGAGTTATCCTTAAGTACAAAACAAAGACAGGAAAAGGTTCAGAGCACCAGCAATGTCGACCAAGAACCAAAACCAAATGCAACACCACACACACACACACACACACACACACACACACACACACACACACACACACACACACACACATCACATGCATAATATTTCATAGACTTGACATTTGGCAAATAATTTTATACTTTTTTTTAAAAACAGATATTAATTATATGGGCAAACTTTACTTCTACCTTATCATTATTATTTAAAATTTTTATTTATTCTCTCTCTCTTTTTTTTGATTTTTGGGCCACACCCGTTTGATGCTCAGGGGTTACTCCTGGCTATGTGCTCAGAAATCGCCCCTGGCTTGGGGGGACCATATGGGATGCCAGGGGATTGAACCGCTGTCTATCCTATGCTAGCGCTTGCAAGGCAGACACCTTACTTCTAGCGCCACCTTCCCGACCCCTATTTATTCTCTCTTAATAGGGGTCTCACCTAAAGGTACTATGGTTAAAATATGTGCTCTACTACTTGAGCTATCTTTCTAGCTCCTAGCTGTACTTTTATTTATGTTTTTTTGGCTTCAGAATGTTCTTTAGGTCACACCTGGAAATATTCTGAGGCTATTCTTAGCTTGGTGGTTGGGGTTATTTCTATGTTGGCAAGTGCTGTGGCACAAAGGGCCTCTGGCGTCTTTGACCCATCTCCCTGGCCCTTAATTTAATAAAAAACATATTAACCCTCACTTGTATGAGGGTTGCTGAAGGGAAAGTCAAGGTAAATAAAAATAGGTTGCAACTCACAATCTTGGCCAAAGTGTCTAAAAATGTCTAAAAAATGTCACACAGGATTGTAAGGAAACAAAATACAAGAACATGCTTTTTAAATTCCCAAAGACTGTACATTTAGTCTCCTTCTCTAACTTTCTCTTGGCCCATGAGAACTAGTCTGAATTTTACTCCCTGTCCAGGGTCCTAGTAAATAATACACAGGGTAAGGAATACCTGTTATTGTTTCCAACGGAATAACAATTGGATACTGTTGGGTACAAGATACAAGAAGGCTTCCTTTTATCACTATTCTCTCTGTGATCAGTTCTATTTTTATTTTATTCTACACTATTAATTAATTAATTGGTAAAGCTGACAATTAACCAGGGTTGGTCTCACACATGTTAGGCTAGTGCTCTACAGGGAGTAACAATCCTACCCCCCTTTCATCCTCACTGTAAAGTTGTTCAGAAAGAAACTTTTATAAGATTTTGGAAAGCTAAGAAAGCAAAACATAATTACTTGACAGTTGGTTTAATACAAATTCACATATTTTAAAATCACTGGCAAGAGTAGGGGACAGAGAGGCACAGAAGTTGTGACAGAGTTATGAGTGGCACATCTTAGGGTTATTCAATTTTCCGTTATATGAAAGCCATGACTTATGCTAAAAGCTTTGTTGAATTGCTATTCTAATTTGGATAGAGCTACTTGGCTTTGAGAGTGTTTTATATTATGAAAAAATCTGCTGCAATTAATTTTGTTCTGCTATGTGTCATTTCATCAATTGAGTGGTTGATTTATTCCTCCATTTTTATGTGTAGATCTTTTTAAAGCATGAGCACATAGTTGGCATAAAAAAAAACAATTGGCTACTTGAAAAATCTAAATGTTGTAAGTTTTTTTTTGGGAAAGTGGTCACACTGGGTGATGCTCAGGGCTTATTCCTGACTTTGAGCTCAGGAATCATCTTAATAAGACTTGGGGAATCACATGGGATGTTGGGAATCAAACTTGGGTGGGCTGTGTGCAAAGCAAATGACCTAACTGCTGCACTATATCTCAGGACCCATAAATTCTTCATTCTTATGCATCGGTATACTCTGTGATTGAGCAAAGTAAATTACATAGAAAGTAAGCCTGATATAGTGGATATAATAGAAATATCATGAGCTTTATATTCAAAGAGATAAAATCCCAATAATACCTTAACAGCTCTAAATAAGTTTCCTCTTAAAGTGGTGGTAATGATGCCCATTAAAGTAGAATTTTGAGGGGCAGGAGAGATAGCATGAAGGTAGGGTGGTGGTCCTACCTTTCCTGCAGAAGGATGGTGGTTAGAATCCCGGCATCCCATATGGTCCCCCAATCCTGCCAGGGACAATTTCTGAGCATAGAGCAAGGAGTAACCCCTGAGTGCTGCTGGGTGTGACCCAAAAACCAAAAAAACAAAAAAAAGTAGAATTTTGTGAGATAAAAGCACTTAAAACTTAAAATTTAATAAAGAACACCAGAGGGGCCTAATACATAGTAGCAAAAGACTGTGAGAATTAGCCTGCAGACCTGTGTCTGCCAAGTGGGAAAGGGTGGGATAGGATCTTGAGACGTTGGTGGAGACACACTGATGGTCTGGTCATGGGTTTGGCGTTGATTCACTGTTTGCTTGAAACTCTATTATTAATAGTCACATTGCCTAAATAAATTAAAATAATAAAAATAAACAAATTTATTTTGAGGAAATTCCTTTAATAGTCTGGAATATGTTTCATTTTACATCAGTCTTGGCAATAAACTTTGAGAATACGTATGTCTCAATAGAAAAAAAAATAAATTTAAAACTAGATAAAATAAAAAACTTGGGGCCAGAGAAGAGCATGGAGGAAAGGCGTTTGCCTTTCATGCAGAAGGTCATCGGTTTGAATCCTGGCATCCCATATGGTCCCCCTTGCCTGCCAGGAGCAATTTCTGAGCATGGAGCCAGGAGTAACCCCTGAGCACTGCCAGGTGTGACCCCCCCCCCCCAAAAAAAAAGCCAAAAAAATACCTTGTGCACACCGAAACAATATCTTATCTTCTAGGGATAAGAACCCATACTTTTTTATAATACAAGGACGCCTCCCACCTTGAACATGTGTCATGTGGACCCAATTTAGACTCCATGAGATTGGACTGGGATCATCCAACCCCAAACCCCAGATTCCATACATAGAACCAATATTGATCCCTGCAGAAACACCAGGAACCAAACTCCCCCTGGGAAATTCCTAATACCGCTCTGGTACCAACTTGCGCCAGTTTTGATATGACATCCTGACAAAGAGAAAACTTGCTATAAGAGTAGGTTGTCCTATCTTATCATCTAACGATAAGATGAAATCAGAAGGCGTATCATCCTTTGTGCTGTGCAAAAACCAAGAGCGCTAACTACAGAAGACTGACTTTGACAACCATGACTGGGCAGAACTTATCCTGGGACCAATAAAAAAGACCCTAACCTAGGCTTCAGCCTACGACTTGTACAAAAATCAATATCTCTAATTCCAGAGGTCCCAATTTGACAACTGATACTGAGCAGAACGTCTAGAACCATAATGAAAGACTCTATCTTAGGCTTTGGCCTAGGATCTGAGGAAAATTCAAGACCACTTATTACAGAAGGCTGATTACAACAACAGTGATGGAACAAAACTTCTAGAATCATAAAGAAAGACTCTATCTTAGACTTCGTCCTATGACCTGTGCAAATATCAAGATCTCTAGCTACAAAGGCCTTATCATCCACAACTGAACGGAAAGTTTCCTGGCACAATAAAAAGACCTTGTGGTTTGATAATGAGCATGTATGGAGACAGTAGTTTCCATGGCAATATTGTTCAAGGGCAGAGAAACCTTGAATCTCTTAGGCCAAGGGAATTTCTTTTCTTATTTCCCCAATACTTACTGTGCCTATGCAATAAAAAAGAAGGAAGCACAAAACCTTGCCGCACTAACACTCCTTCCTTACATTTTTTTTTCTTTCCATTCTTTCTTATTTACTCTTGTGGTTATTATTTGGTGAATTTTTTGTTGCTAGGTGCTTTTTGTTGGTAGTTACTGTCTTTTTATTCCTATTTTTTATTGTTGTTTGTTGGTTTTTTGTTATGTTTTTCTTCTTTTTTTTGGTCTTCTTCCAACAGAACCACATAACTTGAATCATCTTATTCTGCCTTATGAATTGAGGGGGAAAATAAAAATGAATGATACCAGAACTAAACAGCTATATGAAGATTGAGTGGAAATGAAAAATGATCAGACTTAAACACCAAACCCAAAGTTAACAACAGAATTGATACCCTATTTACAATAAGCTATACAAAGAGAAGAACAGTAACATTAGCACTCCAGGGGGCAAAGGAGGGAGATATGGGACATATGCTGGGAAAAGGGATGGAGGGAAGACAACCTGGTGGTGGGAATGGCCCTGATTCATTGTTACTATGTACCGTAAATATTACGGTGAAAGATTTGTTATTCACTTTGGTCACAATAAAAATTATTAAAAAAGAAAAATAAATTTATGGTATTTTTACAAAATACATATGTTATAGAACAGGACAGTATATATTTTTACATTATATTTGTAAGTTAACTTAAGATAAAAAAGATAGATACTGAACAAGTGTTATTGAAAAAATGGCAGTGTGTCTCCTATAAGTAGGATCTGGGGATTCCTATTACAACTGAGTATTTTATTTTCAACTAACATTGCTTTCATTTTTCTTTAGTTGTATAGATGTCAATATTTATTGAATATTTAATATACTGGATGAATTAAAGCTTTTACTTTAATCATGCAGTTGTATACAGAAAGTAAATGAAAACAAGTCCTTTACCTCAAGCACTTTACAGTTTAATTGAAAACTAAACAAGAAAAGAGAAGACAGACACAAGGAAAAAGAGGATAAAAATGATCTTAAATGAAAGATCAAGCATTTTAAAAGCAATAAATAAATGTGCTGCATTATAGTGGTTTTTAAATTTAGTATATCTTGAGTCAGAGATACAATTAGGAGAAGTGAGTGGGAGAAATCTAACCTGTTGGTGTTTGGGGCTATTTCTGGTTCTGTGCTCAGCAATTACTCCCAGTGGTGCTCTAGGGACTATGTAGTAGCAGGGATCAAGTCCAGATCTCTCACATGCATGTTTTCAACCCATTAGTCTATCACCCTGACTCCAGAATTACATTTTACACGATGATCAATCTCATATACACATAAATAATATAAACATTTTCTGAAACAACACATACATTTATGTTTATATTCTAATGCCATTATTATTTTCTGTTAATAAGAAACTCTGGGATAAGATCAACATAATTTCTGATCCATAATGGACCCTGACTTGTAATAACATGGACCTTATTTTTGTTTGTTTTGTTTTTGTTTTTTGGGCCACACCCTGCAGTGCTCAGGGGTTACTCCCGGCTATCTGCTCAGAAATAGCTCCTGGCAGGCACAGGGGACCATATGGGACACCAGGATTCGAGCCAACTACCTTAGGTCCTGGGTCAGCTGCTTGCAAGGCAAACACCACTGTGCTATCTCTCCGGCCCTAACATGGACCTTTTTTTACATGATACTTTATTTTTGTTTTGGGGCCAAAAGTAACTTGGAAACCTTAAATAAGAGAGGGAGAATCTAAGCACATTGAGGAAAGCTCCACAATGAAAGGACAATAGATTTTGGTGAGTTCTGCAGCTGAGTGTGCAAATATCACCACTTATGCAAGTCCTGGGCAAATACCAGCAGGTAGAGCACCCCCTTGTCATCTCCAACAATGAAGGGAAGGGAACTAGGGAAATAATCAGTTAAATTGATAAAGTTTATACAGAAAATTATCTCAGGCCATAAATGATCATGGCAAAGTAAACTAGAGAACCATGGAAACAAGAATAGTAAAATGAGTAGTTTCTAAAACAAGAGAAAACAAAGCAGCATTAAATATAAGCAGCATAGAGCGGGAGACAAACAGAGGAAGTGAGTGTTTTGGAATCAATTAAGAAGAACCAGGGGGGAAAATGACTTGACCTATTGATATAATCATTTGGGATGATCCAAAATTACTTGGAAAAAAATTGTGGATGAGAAGAGATGGTCAACATAAACATAAAGCAGATTTTATATGAGATACAAACAGCAAAGTTGGTTTATGATTTATTGTTTTTATTACTATTGTTGTTGTTTTTGGTCATACCCCAGTAGTATTCTGGACTTACTCCTGATTCTGAGTTCAAGGGTTATTTCTGGCAGTGCCTAAGGGACCTTTTGGGGTGCCAGAGATAAAATCATTGCCAGCTGCATCCCAGGCAAATGTCCTACTGATGTACTAGTGTTCCACTTTCTATGATTCAATATTCCCCCCCCCCCTTTTATGCCCATACACGGCAGTACTCAGGGATTACTCTGAAATCTTTTCTCAGGAACAGCTGGCAGTATTGGGGGGTGGGGCATATAGGATGCCGGAGATCGAAACTAGATCAGCTGTGTGCAAGGAAAAATCTTTATGCCCTGCCTGCTGAGCTATCACTCTAACACGGCTTTTCTTTTTCTTTCTTTCTTTCTTTCTTTCTTTCTTTCTTTCTTTCTTTCTTTCTTTCTTTCTTTCTTTCTTTCTTTCTTTCTTTCTTTCTTTCTTTCTTTCTTTCTTTCTTCTTTCTTTCTTTCTTTCTTCTTTCTTTCTTTCTTTCTTCTTTCTTTCTTTCTTTCTTTCTTTCTTTCTTTCTTTCTTTCTTTCTTTCTTTCTTTCTTTCTTTCTTTCTTTCTTTCTTTCTTTCTTTCTTTCTTTCTTTCTTTCTTTCTTTCTTTCTTTCTTTCTTTCTTCTTTCTTTCTTTCTTTCTTTCTTTCTTTCTTTCTTTCTTTCTTTCTTTCTTTCTTTCTTTTTCTTTCTTTCTTTCTTTTTCTTTCTTTCTTCTTTCTTCTTTCTTTTTTCTTTCTCTCTTCTTTCTTTCTCTGTCTTTTCCTTCTCTCTCTTTCTTTCTTCTTTCTTTCTTTCTTTCTTTCTTTCTTTCTTCTCTTTCTTTCTTTCTCTTTCTTTCTTTCTTTCTTTCTTTCTTTCTTTCTTTCTTTCTTTCTTTCTTTCTTTCTTTCTTTCTTTCTTTCTTTCTTTCTTTCTTTCTTCTTTCCTTCCTCCTTCCTCCTCCTCTTCATCATCATCATCATCTTCTTCCTAATCTTCTTCTTCTTCTTCTTCTTCTTCTTCTTCTTCTTCTTCTTCTTCTTCTTCTTCTTCTTCTTCTTCTTCTTCTTCTTCTTTTTATTGAGGACTACCACTTTGGTGATAGTAGGGAGTAGTAAATTTGTACATTGATACCATAAAATTTAACACTTTTTTAGCCATTATATAAACTGTAATATAAAATTAGAGGGTCTGAGAGGTAATACAGCAGATACACTTGCCTGTGTGCAGCAGACCTGTGATCAATGTCTAGCACCTATAGGGTTCCCTGAGCCTGGCAAAAGCAATCCCTGACTGAAGAGCTAAGAGTAGTCCCTGAGCACCACTGGGTATGGCCCCAAAACAAAATAACAAAACAATGTTAGAAGAGAATATTAGAATATAAGTTAGAATGTAAGTTTGCAGAAATTGTGTTCAGCAATGGGAGGGGAGAGGTGGGGGACAAGGAATAAAATTTGAAACCTTGCAACTGCAAGACTTGTGTTCTACCACTTAGCCTTATCCCCAAGAATGTGAAAATATAGAATTTATAAATGCATTAAAAAAATTCCTATTTTTTTTTTGTTTTGTTTTTGGGCCACAACTGATGACACTCAGGGGGTACTCCTGGCTATGTGCTCAGAAATTGCTCCTGGCTCGGGGGACCATGTGGGATGCCAGGGGATCGAACCATGGTTCATCCTAGGTGAATGCGTGCAAGGCAGACGCCTTACCGCTTGTGCCACCGCTCTGGTCCCTTCCCAACTTTCTATCTTTTGTGGGGGGGCTGTTTCTCTGAAAGCAGTGCTCAGGGATATTCCTGGCTCTGTCCTTAAGGATCACTACTGATGGGACTTAAGGAAACATATATGATGCTGGGGATCAAACCTGGGCTGCTATATGCAAGAGAAGCACCCTATCCACTGCACTATAGCTCTGGGGCCCTCCTCTCTAATTTTCTAAGTGCCTTAATGGACCTAAGTGCAAACCAGATTTTTTTTCATTGCCTTTTTTTGGTTGTTGCCATGATTTTTTTTTTTTTTTTAGTTTCCATGTCTAATGGTAGTTAGGTGCCTGTTTCTGGGATTGAATTCTGACTTCAGAAGTTTTGTCCCACTCACACTGGTCCGTTTCAAAAACACTCCCTGGTTAAAATACAGGCTAGTATGAACATCTTGAGCAAATCTTCTTAGAGTTTTCAAAAAGATACGATAGAGACAAGTCAGTTATCTAGTCTGATTTGTTTTCTAGAAGAGAGCATTTTCAAAACTTCTTCGGTTAAGTAATGACTATTACTTTAAATGTAATGGTTAAATTAAATTCTGGTCAGCAGGAAGCTCTATTTAGAATAAAGTTTCTTAGAGATGAATAAAGAATGTTATCTCTAGCTGCACTTGACTGCTATCTCACCTGGTATTTATGCTAACTGGAAAAAACTCCTTGTTCATTCCACTATTGGCTCTTTACAATGCCAAATCACAGAAGCCTTTTAGACTGCTGACTAGGAAGACTGAGGTCACAGCAGTAAACAAGTTGAATAACTACTGGAAATAGTAGTGGAATTAAAGTTAAAATGTATACTTTGTAACTGTTTGGGAACCCCCCCCCACAGATATTTCATAGTGTTTCTTGCTTTTCAAAACTTTATAAGTTGAGAAAAATTGGATATTGAATTTTAATACATGAAATCCACACTAGCAAAGAGCAGAACATGACCCCATAGAAGTCTAAAAATACCTTCTTATGCCTTCCGACCTTGGTTCTGTTACAATATTCCTCATAGGTTGCTAAACTCGGAATTACTGCTAATGCGTACTATGAAAACGTAAGGGAGATTTGGTGTGGTTATTAAGCTTGTTGTCCCACAAACCACAGGAATATTTGATACCTTATGTAAAACTTATCAAATTTCTTGCTTCCTTTCTGCTGAACGAGAAAGTCTATTTATAGAATTCATGATAACATGAATAGCATGGCAAGATTTTTCTCTCAGCCAATAAAAATGCAAGGCAAGGCAAGTCTTTCATTCTAATGAGAAAACAAACAGCTTGAAAAGTATCATTCTGCAACTGCTTCAAAGAGGAACACTTTTCAAAACCTGATGTTTTAATCTTCAAACTGGTTTGAAAATTAGAACTACCTCTTAGCGGTGATTCAAGCTTAATACTTATTATACAGATAGGCTTTTGTGGATAATAGAAGTACCAAGATTTCAAAGATGTGATATGTTTGTAAGTGGTTATGATACTCACAAGTGTGAGGAGGAAAAAAAAAAAAGAAAAAAGGATGAGAAAAATAAAAGGAAGAAGAAAGGGAAGGGAAGGGGAGGTTTAAAAAAGCTGGTCCTATAAGCAAGCCTAAAATCAGCTTGCATTTCCAATTAGATTAGTCAGCTCGTGCATTTATCTAATGCTGTTCCATTTTGAGACATGAGCCGTTTATTAAGGATACTATTTTAGGTGACGTCCATGTAAAACCATTTGTTTAAATGGTATATTATTACAACCTGTAAGACAATTTTCCTCAGTATAATTGGAGCACCGTTATGTAATTGGAGAACTTTAAACTTGCCTATGAAAGTGACTTAGAGGATATTTTGTTGCTACAGGTATATTTTGCTTCAATTTATTTTTTATTGCTACACAAAATTGAGAATAAATAAAGGCTTATGATTCTTTGCAGTATAGTGTGTGAAAACTTGGGGGGAAGGAACTAATTATCCAGGCATGACTAAATAAATTATATGCACACTACTGTTGAAAACGATGTAGTTAAATAAGCTTTGTACACTGACTGGAAAAAATTTCAAAACAAACTATTAACTAAAATATAAATCATAAAATAATACATTTATGATGATTTCATTTATCTAAAATATTTAAGTATATGTGCATAAATGCGAAGACTTTTAAAAAGAGAAAGAAACTTTGAGATTGTTTGAATTTTGTATAATAGAATGTGTTACTTATGAAATTAAAACGACATCTGAAAATAGTAGTTATATTTGGGTTCAAATGGATTCATTGTGTATTTAGCATGCAGCTGGGTACAAAATTAGTGCTCTTTGTTCTAATTCTCTTGGTTTCTTGTTAGTTTTTAAGGCAAATCTATTACAGTTATTACTTAAAACACATGGGCATTCCATCTCATTTCCAAAATAGTGAAAATAAAATCTGTCAATCTCAGGAAAACTCACAGACTGTATTTCAGGATAAAATACTGGGAACCCATCTCATGGTTTGTTTAAAAAAATAAACTTAAAAAACGTTTTTATTCTGCTTTTATTCATAATTACAATCAAGTCATCATATTTCTCAATCTTCTATGAAATTCTGAAAGCATTGAACTTAGAGCTTCCAAATCAGGACTAAATCATGATTTTCTAAGAGAAATTAAAAATACATAATTACCTTCCCTTACATAACATAAGCAGGAAAATAAGGAACGAAAAGTACAGTTGAATACAAGTCACTATATAAATAAAAATACCTAGCTTGAAGATAATCTAAAATGATGACTCAGTGACTTGCTGAAAATGTATTACTTCACATTGCAAGATTTATGCTTCAAAAGATGATGGCTTCCAAGAGGGAATCAGAAAATTGACTCCTATTTCTAGAGGCGACTAAAGGTAGATCAGTAACTGTAACACCAAAAGAAGGTCTCATTAAAGAAGCTGCATTTAGAAGGGTCTAGTAAGAGAGTCTCTGAATTGGGGGCTGGAGCTATAGCACAGCGGTAGGGCATTTGCCTTGCACGCAGCTGACCAGGGTTCAATCTCCAGCATCCCATATGGTCCCCCGAGTCTGCCAGGAGTGATTTCTGAGCCAGAGCCAGGAGTAACCCCTGAGAGCTGCCTGGTGTGGCCTCCAAATAAAAGCAAACATATGAAAAGAGAGTCTGAAAAATCTCTAAACCATTTTAAGGTCTGATCATGAAGCTAGTGGTTGAGCATATGGTTCACTCCTGTGTTAGATCTCTGGTATCTTTCTTCTCACCTTCCAGTGAGTGGATAAAACTAGAGGATATCATGTTGAGTGAAATCAGTCAGAATGAAGGGGATGGAAATAGAGTGATCTATTTCATATGTGGGATTAGATACACAGTGCATACACACTAGATAACATACTAGATAACAGGAATAACTAATCCACACAATTCAGTTTGAGGTCCATTGGAAATAAAATGGGTACACTGGTGATGAATGTGATGGAATTATGTGCATGAGAAACCATTATTAATAGTATTGTAACTGACCCCCCAAAAAAAGAAATAAAAATAATGACTTAACTTAAAATTTGTCATAACCAGAAAACTCAGAGTCATCTAAAATACTGACAATGAGGAAACAGCAACAACTTGATCTAAGAGCAGGTTGTTTTATCTCATCACCTAACAATAGGTGAAATCAGAAGACATCATCCTTTGACCTGTGCAAAAACCAAGAGCGCTAACTACAGAAGACTGGCTTTGACAATCATAACTGAGCAGAACTTATCCTGGGACCAATAAGAAAGACCCTAGCCTAGGCTTTGGACTATGATCTGTACAACAACATGAGCTCTAATTCCAGAGGTCTGACTGTGACAACTGGGACTAAGCAGAACTTCTGGAAACATAATGCAAGACTCTATCCTAGGCTTCATCCTAGGATTGATGCAAAAACCAAGACCACCAATTACAGAAAACTAATTAAAGCAACAGGGATGGAACAGAACTTTTAGAATCGTAAAGTAAGACTCTGTCCTAGGCTTCATCCTATGACCTGTGCAAATACCAAGACCTCTATAGTTACAGAATCCTGATTTTTATCATCCATGACTGAGTGGAAAGTTTCCTGGCACCATAAAAAGACCTGGGGGAATGAAAAAGAGCATGTACAGAGCCTGTAGTTATTCCCATGACAGTATGCTTCGGGGGGGGGAGGGGGGGAGAAACCCTGTATCTCTTAGGCCAAGGGAACTACCTTTCTAATCTCCCCAATATTTACAGTGCCTATGCAAAAAAAAAATAAGCACAATTTTTTTCTCTATTTATTTTGTGCTTGTGATTATTGTTTGATAGTTGTCTTTATTGCTGGGGTGCTTTTTTTTGTAGTTACTGATTCGGGTTTTTTTTTGTTTGTTTGAGTTTTGTTGTTGTTGTTATTGTCACTGTACTTTTTTTTCCTGTTTCCTTTTTTCTTTTTGGTATATTTTTGACTTTTTGTCATATTTTTCTTCTTTTTTTGCTTTCTTTTTTTTAATTGATATTTATAACCTCTAGATCAGGGGTCTCAAACTCGTGGCCTGCGGGCTGTTTGTGGACTTCCATACAACATTTTGTGGCCCTGCCCTAGAGGAATCTTTTTTTTGTTTTGTTTTGTTTTAGTTGTTTGGGTCACACCCCCCAATGTTCAAGGCTTACTACTGACTTTGCCTCCTGCAGCCCCCAGGTAAATTGAGTTTGAGACCCCTGCTAGATGGACTCCTCTGCTTTTTGTTTGTTTGTTTGTTTTTTTTTCTTTCCTCTCCTTTCCTTTATTTTTTCTTTTCTTTTCAAATTGAACCACCTAATCTGAACCATCTTGTTCTGCCTCATAAATTGAGGGAAACAAATGGATGATACCAAGACCAAACAGTTATATGTACATTGAGTAGAAATAAAAAAATGATCAGACTTAAACACCAAATCTAAACCCAACGACAACAGAATTGATACGCAATCTACAACAAGTTAGACACAGAGGGAACCACTTATATTAGCAGCCCGGGAAGGGGGCGCAGGAGGGGAATGTGGGATGAATGCTGGGAACAGAGGTGGAGGGAGGACAACAGAGGATTTGGGAATTTCCCTGATTCAACCTAAAATATTACTGTGAAGATCTGTAATTCACTTTGGACACAATAAAAATTATTGAAAAAAATTGTACTTATTAGGGATATATCTTTCTTTTCCTCCCTCCTAGTTCTTCATGTAATGGGTTGTGAACAACAGCAGAGAATGTGGGAGGTGAATGAACAAGAAGTCTATTGTTTATGTTTTTGCAAAGGCATGAGATTTGCTTGTAGTCATGCCCTTGCTGGATTAAAAGGTGAATTGAGAGTTCTTGTTTTTTTTTTTTTTTTTTTTTTTTTTTGGTGATGGGGAGCACACCTGGCAGTTCTCAGGCTTTTCTCCTGGCTCTGAGCTGAGAAATTCCTCCTGGCAGGCTTGAGGGACCATAGGAGATGTCAAGAATCCAATCCAGGTCCGTCTCAGGTTGCTGTGTACAATATAGGGCAAATGCCCTACCATTGTGCTATAGCTCCAGCCTAGTGAATTGAGAATTCTGTTCTATTTTTAGAGGCTTGGAGTAGTTGTGGGCTAACCCCAGCTTTGTGCTTGTAGTGTCCCTTGTGATGGGGGACCATGAAATACTAAGTATGAAATTGGGGTTGGTTACATACAAGGCAATTGTTCTAACTCCTGTAATATCGCTCCTAAACATAAATCTTTTATTATTAATTTACTGCATAACTTTAGTTTATAAGAATATACATGTTTCAGTGGGTAGGATTCTTGCCTTGCTCATGGCTGATCCAGGTTCAATCTCTGAATCTCATCTATTCCCTGAACACTCAGGAGTAATTCCTGAATACAGAACCTGGAATAATTATTGAGCATTGATGGGTGTGGCCCAAAATCTCCCCCAAAAGGAATACAAATGTTTTTATGTCTTTTTTTTTTTTTTTTGGTTTTTGGGCCACACCCGGTAATGCTCAGGGGTTACTCCTGGCTATGCGCTCAGAAGTCGCTCCTGGCTTGGGGGACCATATGGGACGCCGGGGGAATCGAACCGCGGTCCGTCCGAGGCTAGCGCAGGCAAGGCAGGCACCTTACCTTTAGCGCCACCGCCCGGCCCCGTTTTTATGTCTTTTTTTGTTTTGTTTTGTTTTGTTTTGGTCACACCTGGCAGCACTCAGGAGTTACTCCTGGCTCTATGCTCAGAAATCGCCCCTGGCAGGCACAGGGAACCATCTAGAATGCCGGGATTAGAAGCACCGTCCTTCTGCATGAAAGGAAAACGCCTTACTTCCATGCTATCTCTCCAGCCCCTATGTCTTAAAGTTCATTGTTATCATACTGCACCCACTACCAAAATGCCTGTTTTCTTTGAACACAGTCTGTAGAACCCTTCTTTCCACTCCTTCTTTGTTTATATAACCTCAGTTTTTGTCCTCAAAGTTGAACATTTTACCCCATAGTACTTTTGTTTCTTGTTCTGTTTCTTTACATACAGTGTATAAGTGAAATCATCTGGTATTTTCTTTCCTCTTCTGACTTATTCACTTAGCACAATGTCTTCCAGTTTCATCTATAATGCAGCAAAAGAGATTTCATCTTTTCTCTTGCTAAGTAGTATACCATAATTTACTGATCTGTGTTATTTAATGAAAATTAAAATGCTAATTAACATAGTCTGACCATACAATTTCAGATTCCAAAGACTATATTGATTGTATACTCTCATAAAACGTGGTGGTATCTTTGTTTCATCTTAGCATATGAGGAAATATAAAGGCGACAGTTATATTTCAAGAATTCAGTGAAGAATGCCTTTCTTGACTATATTTCCTGTAAGGAGTAGGAAATAATTTATTTTGATCTACTGATTTACTGATAACACTTAATTTTTCTGATATCTTGTTTATCTTGGAACCACCCCTGGTGAAGCTTGTCCTACTCCCAATTCTATGTTTAGAGGACACTCTTGGTGGTGCTCAGGAAATTACATGGTAATAGGAATCAAACTCAAGCCTTCTATGTGCTAATCATGCATTACACCCAGTTATGCCAGCTTCAATATCTTTAACTGCTTCTTCTCTGTTTACTTATACCCACAAGGAGGACTGGACATTCATTGCATGTGTGAGTTTGATACTAAGTTACATACTGAGTTTGATCGATAGCATTATATGGTATTTCCCAAGCAATCTGGGAGCAATCCTTCATCACTGACTAAGCCCCTGACTGAGCTGGATGTGCCCCCCCCTAATAAATAGATATATAATTCAATAAATAACAAATAATCACTTCGTTGTCATCTTCCACTTTAATTGTTCTGACCTCTGTATTTCCTTTTAAGGTCAAATTTAAAGGGAAAAAATGCTTACATCTGATATAGTTACATCTGATATTTGTATCTGCCTAACATTTGGGAGTGTGTGTATGTACGTGTGTGTGGGTGGGGTTGGGTATAGGGGGGTGGGTGAGTGAGTTCTCTGAGCAAATGGGTGTCAGTTCTCTGAATTCCTGACCTTTGTAATAAGCACTTGATTTTGACATCACAAATCTTGGCAGTACATATCTATGGCAATAATTAATTTCTTTATACTACCAATGATTGTAACTAAATTATTTTACATGTCAATCTAAAACTCCATTGATTTATTTGACATATTCTAGATAACTAGTGAATGCTTTAATATTCTTTTAAATTTACAGGCATTTGAAGAATTTTTTCATGAGAATTGTTATATCAATATCCTTTGATCATTTTTCCATCTCTTCATTTATCTTTTTTGTTAATCTGTGAAAGCCCCTCACCTATTATTGATATTTATTTCATGTCATTTATGAATATCATAGATATTTAACCAGTTCATAAAAGTAATAATCATGGAGAATACATAACATTATTCATTTGTTTCATTCTCTGCATTTGAATTACTTTTTTGTCTAAGATTTTACATTAGAAGTATATAACCCAGTGACTTTTTTAGGCACTAAGAAAGTAAAATGCTTTCAATCTCATTTGACATATTTAAAATTATATTATCTAAATTTACTGATACTTTTTTGCAAAAGAACCAACCATAAAGGAACTGAAATTTTCTGGTTGTTAGAAGCTATCATTATTACTATGCCCTATAATTTTCCATGCTTACTTCCATTCTATTTCAATAATGTACTAACCTGCTTTTACCTAGGAATAACAATTGGTATTTCCAAAAAAAATGCTTTGGCAGGGGGACAGAATAATAGGACAGCAGGTAAGGCATTTGCTTCGTACATGGCCGACTCAGATTAGACCTCTGGAATCCCATATGAACCCTTGAGTTTACCAGGAGTGATTCCTAACTGAAGATCCAGAAGTAAGCCCTGAGCATTACTGGGTGTGGTCCACAAACAAAAACAACAAAATGAGAAGTGGTATTTCCTTGTGGTAAAAGTCTCTAAGAGACTTTTAATATTTTATCTAGTTTGTTGAATTTTTTGTCTGCATAATTTATATTTTTCACAGTTTTATTAAATAATATTTATTCTGCAATGGCTTCCTCTAGTTAATTCCACGTAAATATATTGCATCTTGGATTTTGTAGTTTACATCTATAGATGAAATATGAAATATAGTTGTGCCTGAAAATTTTCTTCTGACTCTAGAGTTGACACAGTGGCCAAAACTGCATTGTAGTGTAATTACTACTTACTAGTGGTGCCCAAGTGGGCCAGCAATGGAGCTGGTGACATTTCTTTTGGAGACACCCAGAACTACCACAAAGTGTATAACCTTAGTGAGTCCTGTGAGCACATGTAAGTTTCATAGCCAAGCAATCCCTGGTGTGAGCACTGGTCATAATCAATAACCAAGGGGGAAAAAAGGAAAAAACAAATAAAATACTAATAATTTTTCCATTGAACATTAATTTGTTGAATTTGTTAAATAGTTGCAATGTCTAAAAATGTTTTAATATTTTTATTTGTTATTTGTGTGTGTAATTTCTGACTCAATTTTTATAAGGGTAATTGTTCAAGTGCTACTACATGTCCAATGATCGGAGGTCACTCTTGGAGGTGTTTAGGAGACCTGTAGTGCTGAATATCAAAACCAAGCGTCCTACATACTTTTAAAGCAACATCCCACTGAGTAACATTTTGAATGTTCCTCCCATACTCTAATAGTTCCCTCATAGTTAAGCACTGACTAGCTCTTAGCTGCATAATTTTCTATGCATGGATTTTCACGTAGCCACATATTTCTTCTCTGGGACTCTATTTTTTGTTTGTTTGTTTTAGGGCCAAACTCGGTGACGCTCAGGGGTTACTCCTGGATCAGAAATCGCTCCATGAGGGCCGGAGAGATAGCATAGAGGTAAGGCGTTTGCCTTTCATGCAGGAGGTCATAGGTTCGAATCCCGGCGTCCCAGATGGTCCCCCGTGCCTGTCAGGAGCAATTTCTGAGCCTGGAGCCAGGAATAACCCGGGTGTGACCCTAAGACCACACACACACACACACACACACACACACACACACACACACACACAAAGAAATTGCTCCTGGCTCAGGGGACCATACAAGACGCCAGGGATGGAAATCAGGTCCTTCTTGGGTCAGCCGCATGCAAGGCAAACGCCCTACCTCTGTACTATCGCTTCGGCCCCTTCTCTGAGACTCTAGTGTGTGAACTCTAGTCTAGCCACTTTGATTGCCGAACACCCACCCCTAGCTACAAATTAGGAGAAAAGCACAATAACCGAAAACTTTAGAAATCTGAGCCTTCCTTCCTTCCTTCCTTCCTTCCTTCCTTCCTTCCTTCCTTCCTTCCTTCCTTCCTTCCTTCCTTCCTTCCTTCCTTCCTTCCTTCCTTCCTTCCTTCCTTCCTTCCTTCCTTCCTTCCTTCCTTCCTTCCTTCCTTCCTTCCTTCCTTCCTTCTTCCTTCCCGTTCCTTTTCTCCATCATGTAAATTGGTGAACCTGGTTTGATGCTCCTGGTAATACTGGGGAATCATATGGTGCCAGGGATTAAATCTCTGTGTGTGCTCATCCTATTGTGCTGTCTGTGATCTTCATATGTTGTTTTTTCTTTTTTCTTTTCTGGTATTACAGACGGTGGGGTAATCATGATCACTTCTATTCATATGGAAGCACCAAGACTTTTTTTTAAAATAGTATCTTTATTTAAGCACAATGATTACAAACATGTTTGTAGTTGGGTTTCAATCATAATAAAGAAACCCCCTTCACCAGTGCAACATTCCCACCACCAATGCCCCCATCTCCCTTCTCCCCCACCCCTGCCTGTATTCGAGACGGCATTCTACTTCTCTCACTCATTAACATTGTCATGATAGTTGTTGGTGTGGTTATTTCTCTAACTGAACTCACTACTCTTCGTTGTAAGCTCTGGGTATCATTACAATACTGTCTTTTATTTTTCTTAAATTCCACAGATGAATGAGACTATTCTGTGTCTATTTCTCTCCCTCTGACTTATTTCACTCAGCATAATCGTTTTCATGTCCATTCATGTATAGGAAAATTTCATGACTTCCTTTTGATGGCTGTATAGTATTGCATTGTGGGTACCACAGTTTCTTTAGCTACTCATATGTTGTCAGGCATCTGGGTTGTTTCCAGATTCTGGCTATTGTAAATAGCACTGCAATGAACATAGGTGTGTTCCTAGGGTATATATTTTTGTGTTCCTAGGGTATATGCCTAGGAGTGATATTGACTAATCTATCCTTGTTTCTTCAGACTGCAAAAACAAACAAACAAACAAACAAAAAAACAACCCTCAGATTCAAGAATTTCTGGTAATTTTTCTCTATCATTTTTCACTATCAGATTCAAGAATTTCTGGTAATTTTTCTCTATCATTTTTCACTATCATTCTAATGGTGCTATTTATTACTTGAATAAATAAAGGATGAGTGATAATGAATCAATAAATGTTCTATTATAATCAATGTAATTTTCCAAAACGATTAAAGAACTTTCTGTTTCTAGTAACGAACGGGCTGAAACTAAGGAGAATATCTCAAGAAACACTTTAAAAATCACCTCAGGCTTCTTCTCTCCCTTCTTATCAGCCTTCACATCTTCTTTTCTCCTCCTCCTCTTCCTCCTTCTCTCCCTCCTCCTTTTTCTCCTCCTCTTTTCTTCTTCCTCCTCCTCTTCTTTCTCCTCTTCTTCCTCCTTCTCTCCTTCCCTCTCTCCCTCCTTTCTTCTCCTTTCTTCTTCCACAGCTTCGAAAGAAGAAAGAAAAGAAGAAAAAAAAAGAAAAAAAATCACCTCAGGAGCTGGGGAGAGATAGCACAGTGGTACAGCGTTTGCCCTTCACACAGCCAACCCAGGAGGGGTGGTGGTTTGAATTCCGGAATACCACATGGTCTTCCAAACAAACCATTAGAGATGTCTGAGCGCAGAGCCAGGAGTAACCCCTGAGTGCTGCCGGGTGTGACCCAAAAACCAATAAATAAATAAATAAAAATAAAATAAAATCACCTTAAATTTCTCTGTTTAAAGAGGTATGTCAATACCATACCTTGGTATTAGTTTATCCCAGGATTTTTTCTAGTGTTTTCATGGAATCATATAAGTATGAAATTCTGCACCTTGCTTTTTAAGTCAACAATTTGGTAAGTCCTTATTTAATGACTGAGCTTTGAGTGCTCAATAATAAATATGAGTTCTGCCAAGTATTCCATTTCACTATAATCAGATGTTTGGATAGTTTTCAGTTTTTGCTCTTCTATACAGTACTTCTATACAATACTATACAAATAGAGTTGGAGAGACAGCTCAAAGGGATAAAAACATGCTTTACATGTTTGTAAAGAGTTTGAACTCTGCACCCCACAATCTCTCAAGCACTACTGGGAGCAACTCCTGTGTATAGAGCCACAAGTAGCTCCTGAGCATTTCAAGGGGTGCCCCTCATCTAACCTATTTCTTATCTTTTTCTCTATCTCTGAAAATTTCTAGAATCATTAAAAAATGTAATTGCTAAGCCAAAATTTGTATTTATCTTAACTTATTTACTTTTTGGTAGGGGACAGTTCTCCCTGGTATTGTTAATGATACTTGGGGTCACATCAATGGGGGAAAACTGAACCTAAGGCCCTCAAATGCAAAATATGCATGTCACATTATCTTTCAGTATGCACTTCTTCTCCAGAGTGATCAGTTCCAACTATCACTTTCATAATAAACCTCTTTCTACATTAACTGCACTCCACTCTTCATGTTAAGCTTCCTAGCATGGGTAACCTTTGTATCCTAGTTATTGTTTGCCTTGAAGGCAAAATCTCAGTTTAATGTAGACCCATTTGTTCATCTTTGTTTCCACTTGCTTGGACAGCAGTGTTTCCTTCTTGAAGATGTCTTTAGTCTCAATGTCATGGAGTGTTTTTCCTGTGTTTTCCTCTATGTACCTTATGGTTTCAGGTCTGATATCATGGTCTTTAAACCATTTTGAGTTGATCTTGGTTCATGGTGTTAAAGAGAGGTCTGAGTTCAAAGTTTTGCATAAGGCTGATAAGTTGTCCCAATGGCACTTGCTGAAGAGGCTTTGCTTGCTCCATTTTGAGTTTTTTTTCCTGTGTCAAATATTAATTGATTGTTATACATGGGGGCCAGTCTCAGAATACTCAAGCCCATTCCATAGATCTGAGGGGCTGTCTTTATTCTAATACCATACTGTTTTAATGACTATTGCTTTATAGTACAACTTAAAGTTGGGGGAAAATGATGCCTCTCATCTTTTTTTCCAAGGATTGCTTTAGATATTCCTGGATTTTTATTGTTCCAAATGAATCTCAGGAGTGTTTTATTCACTTCTTTGAAAAATGTTGTGGGTATCCTCAGAGGGATTGCACTACATCTGTATAATGCTTTCGGTAATACTGCTATTTTAAAAATGTTAATCCTCTCAATCCATGATCAGGGTATATGTTTCTATTTTCTTGTGTCCTCCTATTACTCTAAGCAATGCTTTTTAGTTTTCTTTGTATAGGTCTTTTACTTCTTTAGTTAAGCTGGCTCTAAGGTACTTTTCTTTTTTTTTTTTGTTGTTTTTTGTTTTTTTGTTTTTTGTTTTTTTGGCCACACCTGGTGACACTCAGGGTTACTCCTGGCTATGCGTTCAGAAATCACTTCTGGCTTGGGGGACCATATGGGACACTGGGGGATGGAACCGCGGTCAAACCTAGGCTAGCACTGGCAAGGCAGATGCCTTACTGCTTTGCGCCACAGCTCAGGCCCCAATTATCTTTTTATTGCCTGATTGCTATGATAAATTCTTCGAGTACTATTTGAATAGAAATGGTGAAAAGAGGAAATATTGTTTTGTGCCAGATCTTAAAGAAAAGACTTTTTCATTTTCCCCATTGAAACTTAGTATTTTACAAAGCATTTATTTGTATGCCTTGATAAAAGCTTGCAGGATGAGAGGGAGTCTTGGATCATTGGTGGAGGGACTGATGGTGGAACACTGTATGCCTGAAGCCTTATTATAAGTAACTTTATAATTCATGGTGTCTAAATAAAACATGTAAAATGTTTATATTTATGAACTTTTAGTTACTCCTCACAGCCACCATCATGTTTGCTCATTGGCCACCTAGATCCATAGTCTCTTTTTATTCTTGAGAGATATATAAACCAAGTCAGAAAAAATAATGGGTACATGGGCCTCACAGCAGAATACTGCAACATTTTTCATAGCAGGGATAGGCCAAGTTCCTAACCTCCCAAACACTTGGCAATTGCACCCACATCCTATCATTGCAGCCACATCAATGGCCCAGATTCACCACTTTATTGGTCTCTGCAGAAACACAACTGACCAAAACTCCAAGTATGCTGGTATTTGATCTCCAGAACTTTTTTTAGAGTGAGCATGGTACAGGAAGCCTCCTCTCTTACTCTCTCTCCCCCTATGCATTTCATTCTTCCTGAAGTTCTGGAAGCCCGAGCCATGACCCACAGTTGCTGCTGTATCAGTTACAGAACTTGGAGTTTCTGAATCACATGGCATCTTCAAATTTTCAATACTGATACTCCAGTAGAAACACATAACATTAGATGCCAAAGTATCATGGAAGCCATCTAATGTTAACAAACAAAACCAATAGCAATGAACACCTTAGAAAATCCTCCAGAAAATAACTTGATAACCCCATTTTGAGATATAATTACCACTTGCAAACAAGCATTATAAAGTGAGTTATTTAATGTCTATTAAGGTCTATTAAGAGAACAGGCACTATATGGTGCCCAAGATGGAATCTGGGATTCCAGCATGCAAAGCATGGACTTGACCTGTTGAACTACCTCTTTGATCCTGTCCCCTAACCCCATTCCTCTTCTTCTTCTTCTTCTTCTTCTTCTTCTTCTTCTTCTTCTTCTTCTTCTTCTTCTTCTTCTTCTTCTTCATCTTCTTCATCTTCTTCATCATCTTCATCATCTTCATCATCATCATCTTCATCTTCTTCTTCTTCTTCTTCTTCTTCTTCTTCTTCTTCTTCTTCTTCTTCTTCTTCTTCTTCTTCTTCTTCTTCTTCTTCTTCTTCTTCTTCTTCTTCTTCTTCTTCTTCTTCTTCTTCTTCTTTTGTAGTGCCAGGAACTGAACCTATGGGCTCAACATACAAGGTACAAGCTACGTCACATTCTTTCTCCAAGAAAGAAATTATCCTGATTAGTTGACTATATCTTAAAAATATTGGCAATTTTGGGGGGCTGGAGCAATAGTACAGTGGTAGGGCATTTGCCTTGCACATGGCCAACCTATTGCAGACCCAAATTCATTCCTGGCATTCCATATGGTCCCCCAAGCCTGCCAGGAATGGCTCCTGAGCTCAGAGCCAGGAGTAACCCCTGAACACCACTGGGTGTGGCCTCAAAACCCCCAAAATTGGCATTTTAAAATCATCAATATTATTTATTTAAAAAAATAGGAGGCAAAAAAGATATCATAGCGGTAGAGCATATCCTTTGCATGCAGCTGATCCAGGACAGAGGATGGTTTGAATCCAGGCATCCCATATGGTCCCCGGAGCCTGCCAGGAGCAATTTCTGAGTGCAGAGCCAGGAGTAATCCCTGAGTGCTGCTGGGTGTGACCCAAAAACCAAAAAATAAATTTATTAATATATTTAACCTAGTGGGTTTTATTTAAATACGTAAGGAATGGAATAAAGAAACTGTGATAAAATTCAGGAATTACATTTGCCTGAAAGACAAATAACTTGATTTCTCATTGCTCAAAACATGCAACCAGAAATAATATGAGCATCTGAAGATATCAAAATTTAAGTCGCAAGTGTATAAAAGTTGTATCTTGACACTGGTGGTTCCTGTTCTTTAATACTTCAGCTTTAAATCTATTTTTCCCATTAAATTAGAAGTTATTCATTTGGGGACAATAAAGAAATTCCAACTTGAAATGCCTCATATCATTTAATCAGAACTTTCCAAAAGCACAAAAGTAAAAGTAAAAATATGAAAGTTGCTGTGTTTCATTAGTTTTATTCTTTTGAATGTTGCTATGCTGAAAACTCTGTGTGAAGTTATTAAAAGACAAGTTTTCAAATGGTTGTAAAAGAAGATGCATATATGGGGATTCACTCAAAGGGCATTATTTAAAAAAGAAATTCTCCAACCACCCACATCTCAGGGTAGCTCTGCCCATTCAAGGATAGAGAATCCATCATCTGTAGGATTATTTTTACATCTGAACTTTTTTTTATACACCAGAGAGATTCGAAACTTTCAGGGTCATTTGCCCAGCATGTAGTGAAATGTCCTGTGCAATAGATTCCAATTAATATGACCATGTTCAATGGCCCTGCACCACCAATGATGTCTAACTGCTTTCCACTTGGCTTTATATGGCATTTCTTTGTTGCAGCTGTAACCAGGTCCTTTGCCGCTTTGACAAAAATTTTAGTTATCCCAGGGAGAAGCTTTCAACGTTATTAAGTATTGAAGTCTTCACATTTGTTCTTTGGAAGATCAGATCAAAAGAACTCTCTCTAAGGAAGTAATCTGATAAATTAGGAATGCACTTGTGGCTTTGGTAATAATGTTTTTCTGTAATTGAAATCTAAGAGCCTGAGTCAACTGACTAGACTATTATGAACTACTAGCAGTTGACAAACAAAAAAATAGTAAATATTATTTCTAATAAATATTAGAAATATTATGGTTAGGAAACTTCAGTCTAAGTTTAGAGAGATAATGGACAATCAAGAAGGAAAAAAAAAAGAAAATTAGATGATCAGGTGATCATAGCATAAAATCTGTTGGTTTCCAAATCATCTCTGTCATAAACTCATTGTTAAAACTTGAGCATTTTACCATGTATTCTGGGCCATGGTTTCCTCATATCTGAATAGATTAGACATGCAATATTTCTGCTGAATCTGAAATCTTATTTTTGTTTTTGTTTTTCAGGCCACACCCTTTTGATGCTCAAGGGTTACTCCTGGCTAAGCACTCAGAAATTGCCTCTGGCTTGGGGGAACCATATGGGATGCCGGGGGATCGAACTGCAGTCGCGATCTTTCCTTGGCTAGCACTTGCAAGGCAGACACCTTACCTCTAGAGCCATCTCGCCGGCTCCTGAATCTGAAATCTTAATTTAAATGCTGGGCAACATGTGTCCAGATTCTGACCATATCTTAACTTTGCACATAGTTGTTTTTTTCTTGCACTTCTTGCCTGCTTGAATTCTAGGGTTTGTCTGACAGTGGAGTTTATCCATTGGGTAGTTATCTTTGAAATGAGATATAACTCAATATATATCTATCTGATATCTATCAGATAATATATCTCAGCTAAAGCTAGAATAGTATTACTTTCATAAAGGAATTTAATCGGAACCCCATTTCTCCCCTCCACCCCAAACAGCTAGAACTTTGGAAAGGATACCAGAAAAATCTATCTGGAGAAGTTTCCTTTTTTTTTTTTTTTTTGGTTTTTGGGCCACACCAGGTGACATTCAGGGGTTACTCTTGGCTATGTGCTCAGAAATTGCTTCTGACTTGGGGGTCCATATGGGATGCAGGGGATCAAACTTGTGCCACTGCTCCAGCCCAGAAAAGTTTCCTTTTTACACACAGACACAGACACAAACACAGACACACACAAGCTTCTTTATAGTCAAATTACTGTCTTCTCTGGTAATTAATTGCCTTCTTTATGATAGAATGTGGGAGCCTGTCCTGTTATTAGCTCATTTACTACATGGATTAAGACCATTGAGTTATAATTTGTAAAATTTTGGCCAGTTGAAAGGGCCCCACTGAATCAAAATATGCAATTGCATTATTGCCTTTAGAGCAAATATATTTTATTATAGTATTTTGTCAACTTTGAAATGAACTATTTAAAAAATTTAACTTTATAAGCTGAAAAAATATAGGGATTGAAGAGATAATACAGAGTGTGGACCAGGGGTGGTGAACAAGTTCGACACAAAGAGCCAAAATTTTAAACTGTGAGTGTGAGAACCACACCACTCAGTGACCTGCCAAAACAGACAAACACTCACACAAAAGCATATAATTTTAACAATAATATATTAAACACACATTGCATTTTGACATTTTGAGTGAGGGTAAAAATCCTGTTCGCCACCCCTGGTGTAGAGCATTTGTCTTGCATTCAGGCTAAGTTTGATCCACAGCTCTCCATATGGTCCCTCAAGCATGTCAAGAGTGATCCCTGATCACAGAGCCAGGAGTAGGCCCTGAGCATGGCCAAAAGTGCCCATAAACCAAAGGAAAAAAACTAGAAAGTTATTTTGTAAATTAATTGTTTTTACATTTTAATATCTGATAATAAGGAATTAAATTTGGGCCATGTATTTTCAGATTTTAAGAAGATTATAAGTTCCCAGAGCAGAATAGTGCATGCACCCACATTTTGGATGCCTAAGAGTACCAGCGAAAACAGATTCAAATATAAACACCCCAATGATGAAAACCCCAATGATAGTTAGAATACTCAAAGTAGCAAGATAAAAAAAGAAAATAGGGAGTTGGAGCGATAGCACAGCAGTAGGGCATTTGTTTTACTTGCAGACAACCCGGGACAGACCCGTGTTCAATCTCTAGCATCCCATATGGTCCCCCGATCTGCCAAGAGTAATATCTGAGCACAGAGCCAGGAGTAATCCTCCAGCACCACCAGATATGGTTTAAGAACAAACAAACAAACCCCCCACAACAAGAAAATAAAGAAAAAAGGGAGACTATATAAAGGAGCATTCTTAAAATTTGCAGCAGATTTATCACAAGAAGGCTATAAGTAAGAAGAGCAATATTATTAGGAACCTTTCTTGGGAGACAAGGAATAGGAAACCACATTTAAAGATTTCATTTATTTAGTTGTTATTGTTGAAGAAGGGGTAGTTGAGCCATACCCAGTTGTTTTCTGGCTTTATGCTCAGGGATCACTCATATTAGAGCTCAGGGGAGCATATGATGCCAGGAATTTGAACTGGGGTTAGGCACATACAAGGCAAGTGCCTTATATTCTGTACCATTCTTCTTGCCCCTCAGGCATTTATTTGTTTTAAATGACAAGTTTACTTGTTCACTATAAAAGTCATAGGACAAGAGGGAAAGAGAAATATACCAAAGGTCAAGGTGCTTTGTTTGCATTTCATTGATCCTAGTTAGAATTAGCAGTACCACATATCTTCCCCTAAGTATTGCCAGGAATCATTCCTAAACAGAAAGCCAGGAATAGTCCCTGATCATGCAGGATGTGACCCAAATACTCCTACCTACCCCAGCCCTGCATCCTCCCCCAAATTTTCAGGGCTTGAGAAGTGGGTCAGTGACTCTATGCTGGTGAGAGCTTTGGATTTTACCTCTGGAATCTGAGGGGAAAAAAAGACCATTGAATCTCCAACCTGATATTCATCACCTGTCTGTCACATTTTGTTTACAGTAAATATATTGTTCCATCAAAATATTTGGGGTTTCTGCTTATAACTCAATGACATACATTCTTTTATCTAAAGAATACCACCAGATTTTAGTATGCAGCAGTACTTTTTACATGTTTCCTATTTGATTTTATATAATAATAAGATGTATGAATGTAGTAAAGTTAATAATTGTATTAATTATTTAATTTACTCATCTAATTTATGAATTATTTTATTAACTTACCCATTTATTAAATATATATATCCAGGACCTCATACATAGAATGCATGTAGCCACAATCTGTGTTGAAGGTAACTTTAAAATAAAGTAAATATTGGGATTGGGAGCAAAATGGGTAGGGCACTTGCCTTGCACATGGCTTACCTGGGTTCAATCCCTTGCATTTCATATACTCCCCAAGAAATACCAGTAGTAATTCCTGAGTACAGCGTCAGAAATAATCCCTGTGCATTTCCAGGTGCTAAAAAAAAAGAAAAAAAAAGAACAACAATAATTAAAAAAAAAAAAAACCCAAACCAAACCAGACCAAACCAAAACAAAACCACCTAAAACTATTAAAATCAAGCAAACATTGATGAAAAAGAAGTAGTTTTTTTCCCCCCTAGGATTGTGATTAAATATTTTTAAAATTCAAGTCAAACCAAAGATTTTTAATTAGTATATGTGTCTCCCATAAGAACTAATAGCACGTTGATGATTACAAATGGTTTTCCTGAAGAATAACTAGTTAGTTTTCTTTTTTTTTTTTTTTTTTTTTTTTTTTTTTTTTTTTTTTTTTTTTTTTTTGGTTTTTGGGCCACACCCGGTAACGCTCAGGGGTTACTCCTGGCTATGCGCTCAGAAGTCGCTCCTGGCTTGGGGGACCATATGGGACGCCGGGGGATCGAACCGCGGTCCGTCTCCTAGGCTAGCGCAGGTAAGGCAGGCACCTTACCTCCAGCGCCACCGCCCGGCCCAGTTTTCAACCATGTGCAGTTGTACTTGGTTCTTGACAATTCTGTACATGCAGATGAAATAATTCTTTTCTATCATTGATGCCACAAATAAATTTCCCGAGAATGTGGAGTCTCCCAAAGAATCCAAGAACATAAGTATTAACAACCCATTTACAGAAATGAGGTATGATTTTTATGATTTAAAAACTTAAAGATGATCTTTGAGCACTAGAAAAAAGTAGCCCATAAGTTAATGTATTCCTTTTATTTTTACAAATTTATTTAGTTTTGGGATCACACTAGCAGTGCTTGAAGGACCAAATGGTACACGGATTGATTTTTTTTTCTTTGGGTCACAACCAGCAGCGCTCAGGGGCTACTCCTGGCTCTATCTATGCTCAGAAATTGCCCCCGGCAGGCTCGGGGACCAAATGGGATGCCGGGATTCGAACCACTGTCCTTCTGCATGCAAGGCAAACGCCTTACCACTGTGCTATCTCTCTGGCCCCGGTTTGAACCCGAGACTCCTACAGGAAAAGCATGTTCTCAATCTCTTGATACAGGCTGTGCAGGGGTACAGTTTTCCATATTATGCCCACTATCAAAGTGGCAATAACCCTTCAACTGGTATCTGGGATGTAACTTGGGTTTCCTGCACGTAGAATACGTTCAAATCATTGAGCTCTTTTTCTGGTCCTACTTCTGACTTCTGATCTTTTTTTTTTTTTTTTTTTTTTTTTTTTTTTTTTGGTTTTGGGGTCACACTTGGAAGTGCTCAGGGATTATTCCTGGCTCTACACTCAGAAATCACCCCCAGCAGGCTCGGGGGACCATATGGGATGCCCGGATTCGAATCACTGTCCTTCTGCATGCAAGGCAAACGCCTTACCGCTGTGCTATCTCTCCGGCCCTGACTTCTGATCTTTTTAATACAGATCATTCTCCTTTGTGTGAGATGAAGACGTTTCTAGTCTGGATAAAACAATACACACCTCTGAATAGATTTAAAACATTCTGAAAAAAATAAAGGTATAGCTTTTCTCATGCCCTTGAAATATGACATTGAAATTTTGATAAAAACGACATTGATTCTGTATTACAAAAAATGAAATAGTTTACAACTGTTAGAAACTTCATTCTTCTGAAGATGTAAAACTCTTCCTGATCCTAGAAAACATTCAAACATTTGTTAATGTCATAATATAGGGAGACAACAAATATGACTCTAAAATTTTTTTTATTTTTATTTTTTGGTTTTTTGGGCCACAACCATTTGATGCTCAGGGGTTACTCCTGGCTAAGCACTCAGAAATTGCCCCTGGCTTGGGGGGACCATATGGGACCCTGGGTGATCGAACCACGGTCCTTCCTTGGCTAGCACTTGCAAGGCAGACACCTTACCTCTAGCACCACCTCACCGGCTCCAGACTAAAATTTTATGGTGAAGGACCAAGGATATGACTGGAGTGGCACACCCCTAGCATATGTGGGACCTCCAATTTGATCTCATTGCACACAAGCCACTGAGAATCACGTGCAGTAATCATGCTAGTCCTGGAGACTGCACCATGAAATCAACCCTGCTGAACATTATCAGGAAAGACCCCTATAACAATTAAAAAATTATAACAATATTTTCTCGCAATAGATTTGGAAGCAATCTTATTTAAAATAGAATGTAAAAACACCTACTATGAAAATTTAAGGTTAACCATTTAAATAAAAATTTCATTGTTTCTCATTTAAAATGTCCTCTAAATTATATTTTGATATTTTGAATGTTTGGGTTTTTATGTTTCATGTGTTTTAAGGCAAAGTAAGTTACAGTGGCAGTGACATGTATGTAGAATTGTAAAAGCAAGTCTCTTTACTACCTACAGAGTTAGAATCACACCAGATGTCATCATCTATTGAAAATAATCTTGATGGAAATAATACTGTAATGTGAGTATGAGTTTATAACTAGGGAGAGAATTAATTTTAGCAAGCATTTTCCTTGACCTCCTAGCCCCATTTAATATCACTAGCCATTTCCTTTCTTGAAAAGGCTCCTTTTTTAGTTTCTATTGACACTTTTCTTAGCTCTTCTTTACCGTATTGGAAGTTTTCTCAGTTCTTTTGGTTTCACATCTCTACCTGTAGATAGCAAAGCTGTTTAGGTCACGGTCTGGGGTGGTTCTGGGTTTTATTTTTTTTTAGATTTAGACTTCAAGGATTTAAATTGTGGTTACAATGCTTAAATTTGCTAGAGATAAAACTACTCTCTGTGCTCCAGTCTCCTAATACATAAAAGAAAGTAATAATATCTATTCCATGGGGTTGTTTGAGGATTAAAGAGATATACTTAAAGAATTTCAAAAACTCCTGGGCCATGATAGGCACTAAATATGTTTTTCTCGCCATTCGGTAACTATACATTTTATGTAATCTTACCAGTGCCCCACTACCCCTATTCTATTAACTCCTATATTTAGATTATTATGCCAGATGTTTCTTAATTTGTGGTTTTGTTTTTTTTTTTTGGTTTTGCTGATTTATGTGTCACATCCAATAATGCTTAGGGGCTACTACTAACTTTGTACTTGAGGGCTACTCCTAGAGGTGTTTCAGAGACTGGAGGTGCTAAAGATTGAACCTGGGCCTCTCACATGAAAAGTTTGTGCTCACTTCATGAAACTGTTTTTCTGGTACTATCTTAATTTTAATTTATTTGGGAGGTTCTTAGGTGCTCATGGGGCCATCAGGCATGGGGGATTGAAGATACATGTATTTCAGCCCTCTTCTAACCAGAAATCTCTTTCAAGAATCATATATTACATAAAATATATATTAAAATATATATTTTTAATTAAAGTGTAGGATTAAGTCATACCTAGTGGTACTCAGGAATTATTCCTGGATTTGTGCTCAGGATCACTCCAAGAGTTGTTCAGGTATCAGATGTCAGGCTGGGGATCAGCTGTACATAATATCCTTAAATAATCCTGTGCTATCTCTCTGGACTCTCAAGGTTCAAATCTTACACACATCTGATAACTCAATATCTTCACTTGGATATATGTCAGCTACTTCAATGTGCAGAAATGAAAGGAAAATAATTCTATTGCTAAGCTCCCCTTTTCTAGATTTCTCTCTTATCCCAAATTTGGTCCTTCTATAAATCATAGTGTTTGAAAAGGAATTTTTTAAATCTTATTTTATTTATATATACACCTTTTCCTTCTCACACAAAGCAAGTTTATTTGGAATGGAATTGCACCTAATATTATTTATGAAATATAGACTTTTGCATGTGTCTCTAAATGACAAGGAGCCTTTATTAAATAAATCTTTTTTTTTATTCCCCTAGTTGCTGTTATTGCTGTTGATGCTGTAGTGGGCAGGGGCTGTGCATACACTACGTTGCTTGCAAAATTATTCAGCTGTCATGCTTGTTGTGTATCAGGGATGTGCACTTGGCAACCGCGTTTTGCTCTTCTTTCTTTGTGGTGCAGACATACCTCTTTGCCAGGGCTCACACTAGCAGTTGAGGCTCAAGACTTTGATGCTTGTGGGAGAGAGGACTATATGAATCACACACGTGTTCATTAGCAGTTACATTTTGTTGCTGAGACACTCAAGTATTTTTTCTTGCAGTGCCAGCTGTGGTCGCGCCCCATGTTGTGGCACTAATACACACTTGTCTGTGGTGTGCCTGAAGGATGTTTGCAGAACTGGATTACAGCAGAAGATGTGCCAGGCACACACAGTGTTGCATTAAACAATCGTATGGGACATCAGGGATTTGAAATGTGACCATAGTTTTGTGAGGCAGTTGGTTTAAGCCCCTGCACTCTTGAAAAATGTAATCAAGGTATAAAGCTTACCACAAAGAATGATAGGTGCAGTTATAGAAATAACTACAATAACAAATGCTATGACAATGATAGAGAAATAAAATGTCTGTCTCAAAGACAGGCAAAGGTTGGGGGAGGAGGAAAATGGGGGGCATTGGTGATGGGAAATTTGCACTAGTAAAGGGTGTGTGTGCATTTTATGGCTGAAACCCAATTATGAATATGTTAATAGCCTAATGGTGCCTAATTAAGAAAATTATTTTTAAAAATGTTATCAAGGGGAAATAGTGCAGGGATTAAAGCTCTTGTATGCAGCCAACCCCTGTTCCATCCTTGTTACCATATCTGGTTCCCCTTGCACCATCAGGAGTCAACACTTGAACAGAGCTAGTTCAGACCCTGAGCACTGCTGGGTGTGACCCTGAAATAAACAAAAATGTTATCAAATTATCCTAGACCAGTGACATAACTTATCCAATAAACAACATACCTAATACACATGAGTCCCTGAGTTTATTCACCAGCAATCTGTAGTCCCCCTAAGCATCTCTAAACACCACTAGGTATATCCTGGGTGACCCTGCTGCATTATTTTCCTGAATACAACCCGTGAACAAACCCTCGATGCCTCAGCACCCATGTATAAAAATATCCAAGTTTGTCCTAGCTCTAATCAAGCCTACAGTCAAGGAAGTATGATGAAGCATTACTAAAATTAAGATTGTCTTGTTGTTTGCCTCTATATGGATAGAATTGAAGGAATTTATGTTAAGTAAAGTGAGCCATAAAGACAAAGATAAAAACACCAGATGCTGTCAGTCATTTGTAGAATATAAGGCAGCAAAAGAAGAGAGATGGTTCTCAGTAGAAAATAAACCGATGAGATAAGGTCACTAGAGCTGGGATCTTAGGGTGCTGTAGTGGGATGGGGAAGGGACATTGGGGTAAATCTGGAGGGATTCTGGCACTCTGGTGGCAAGCATAGTGTAGCAGCACCTCAAGTATTAAAAAAAAGAAAAATAAAAAAGTATAGTGGTGTATTGTCAGGCACATTGGTTGTGAAAGTGCAGCAAATTGTACCTCTAAACAAATATGTTAACACTATTAAAACCAGGTGACCTGCAATAAAATTTAAAAATTAAATAAGTAGCAATTTAATGAATTCATCCAAAACTAATTTTTAAAAATCTAAATGAGGAACTTTCTTAGTTTTCCCTGTTCTATTTGCATATCTATTTAAATGCCCTTTGCATCAGTTTCTTGTATATTGCTGTATTCTCCTTTGAAAGTAAATGATAGCTTATTATACACACTTTCTCCAATTGGCTTTTTCCACTTGCTTGTATACTCTTTCTTGCTTGTATCACTTTCATTGCAATCTGCAAAAATATCCCGTTTTTCCTTTTGTGGTTGTCCAATACTTCATTGAGCAGGTGTGGCATGGTTTATTCTGTCAAAAGCCTTTTGGTGGTTGTTTAGATTTCCTAGTTGTATGTCAGTTAATGTTTAACCATAGTCACTATCTAGGGGGAAAGGTTTGACTTGCAGTGTTAGCAACTTTGATGTGGATAAATATATTGACAATGACTGATTTTTAAATTGCTAATGTAATGTCACTGGGTGTGAAGTTGGGAAATCATGTAGTGGCACATCATTGTGTATTTCACAATTCAGATATAAGACATGGAAATACTCTCAAGGGTATAGAAAGAAACAAGTATCAAATTCTAGGAAGTGATGAATTTTAAGTATGTATCTTTGTTTCTAAATATAAATAAACTGACTGGAGAGAGTACTTTCGGTAAGGCGCCTGCTTTGCTGACCCAAATTTAATTTCTGGCACCACATACTTCCTGCATCCTGCCAGGAGTGATCCTTGAGCACAGATTGAAGAGTAAGTTCTGAGCACAGCAGAGTGTGGCCCTAACCTCTAACTACCCCAAGAAACATAAAAAATTTTGAGTCAGGCTAAGGGATGGGATCACTGATGGTGGAAAGAGGACAATGGTGAAGGAATTGATATTGGAACATTGTACACCTGATCCTTAATAGTCAACAACCATGTAACTCTGTAATTAGTGGTAATCCAATAAAAATAAAATAAATATAAGCATTAAAATATGTAATAAACTTAATTACAGTCTGTGTAGTTAATTTTATATACAATGACTGTTAACAACCAGTTTGCATAATTGCTGAAAATTTATTATTTTAAGCAGTAAAATGCCAGATAGCATAAAGGATTGAGTGCAAGCTTTGCATGCAGAAGGCTCAGATTCAGTCCCTGGTACCACATTTAGCCTTCCAAGCTATGCAGAGAATGATCCCTGCGTGCAGCATCAGGAGTAGCCCCCGATGGCATCACTGACCATGCCCAAATATATAAATATAGGTACATGTAGATAAATGCACATACACAAAAGCAAAATTAACAAAAGACATTGCTACTCATCACGGCAACATTTGCAACAGTAATCTAGTACGTAGGGGTTGCTCCGAAGGTGCTTGGAGACCACTTAGTATCAGGGATAAAAATCTGTGTGTCCTATATACAAAGCACTAACTCCTGCCCTCTGACCTATCTTTCCCTCTTTATGATGCCTCTTTTGAATATTTCTAGTTTATCTTTAAAACTGTGCCTATTCTCATACTTATCAGGATTCTACATAGAAATAGAATGATTAAAACATGTTTTAGGTGTGTGTTTATTATAATGAATAACAATTTACAGTGTGGATATGTTGGATGGAGACACAGGAAAAGCAATGGTGCAGTTGATGTTCAAAGGCAATTTGCTAAGTTTGGTAGGGAGTTTGCTCTTGCTCAAAGTGAACAATTTTTGGGGGGAAGGCACACCTGGTGACACTCAGGTGTTACTCTTGTCTTTGCACTCAGGAATCACTCTTAGTAGACTTGGGGAAACCATATGTGATGGTTGGGATGAAAGTGGAAATAGCCATGCGCAAGGCAAATACCCTACCCATTGTGCTATTGCTTTGGGCCTAAAGTGAACAATATTTTTGTTTTATTCAGACCTTCAACTGATTGGGTGAAGACTTGTAGGTTTATGGAGGTCATTAGACTTTATTTGAAATTCAACAATTAAATATTTAATATTTATAAATTATTTTAAATTAGGTAAAATTGCACTGTAACATTATATAAATTTCAGCTATGCATTATTAAAAATTCAAGGACATTCATGATCCTGTGACGCTTCTTTTTTATAACCAGTAATTTGCCTTAGTAACCCAACGTTTGTTTCTGCTTTTTCTTGTTTATCTGGTTATTTTCTCTATACATTACAAATAAATATAATCATATAATATTTGTTTGGCTTATCTCATTCAACATAATACACTATGCCCATATTCTGATTTTTTTTTTGTTTTGGGGTCACACCCGGCAGTGCTCAGGGGTTACTCCTGGCATATGCTCAGAAATTGCCCCTGGCAGGCACGGGGGACCATATGGGATGTCAGGATTTGAACCACCGTCCTTCTGCATGAAAGGCAAATGCCTTACCTCTATGCTATCTCTCCGGCCCCTAAATTCTGATTGTTATAAACAGAAAGGTTTCTGCTATCTTTATGGCTGAATAGTATTTGACTAGGTATATACCCCAAATTTTCCTTATTTATTTATTAATCAATTAAGTTCACTAACTTACATATTTATTTAATCTAACTCACCCTTAAGGTTAACTTATAAAATAATCCATCACACTTGTCTAAATAGATTGGCTGAAACCTATTATCTCAGCAAGTGACTTTATTTAAATAGAGTAAACTTCCTTGATTTCTATTTATTTAAACATTTTATAGCAGTTGAAGCAAAGTAATTTCAATAGAGTCGTAACAGTGACAAGAACATTAAAATAAGTTCATCACAGTGGGCTCCAATCCTTATCAAAAATTTTAGATGGACATATAAAGAAATAAAAGTATATAAAGATATGGGCAAAAATTCCATTGAAACCCAAGGAATAACTGTATTTTCAAGAATTAGAAAGAAGACTAAGTTGTATTTTTTTCACATAGAATGTTAAAGGAACCAACTCTAATGACACCTTGAGACTATAACATAATAAATTTTCTTTTTGCCCAAGTCACCAAGTTTTTAGTATGTTTTAGTTTTTAGTATGTTTTAGTTTTTAGTATGTTTCTTTGTTTTTATTTTTTTGTTCCCATCAGTGCTCAGGTATTAATTCTGGCTTTGCACAAAAGAATCACTCCTGATGGATATGGGAGACCATATAGCATGCTAGAAATTAAATCACGTCAGATGCAAGCAAGGAAAGGCTCTACCTGCTGTATTATCTCTATAGCCCCTGTTATTCTATGATATGGTAACCCCTGGAAACATACAAAATGTATATGATGCCTTCAGTTGGAGGGGACTTAAAATTTTTTTGAAAGCTTTCATCATAAAGTTGATACTTGGTTCAAATGCTTCTAGATTAATTTACTCAAATTTTCTTCATAAACCTTTATAAACAGTCATTTCAAAACACTATCTGGAGCAAAACTAGCTTTCACTAAACTGACTTATATCCTTTCCAATCTCAGCTCAATCATCAATATCCTCTAGAAACTGTACATGAGAAAGTTCACATCTTATGAGCATGACCACTTATTGGAATTGTTGTTTTGAGGTAGTAGTAGTTCTAATTTATGTTAGTGTTCAAGTTTCCAGGTAGGGCTAAAAGTTGTTGAGTGTGTGGTATTTGTCAAATAATTTACATGAAGGTTGTGAAGGACTATTCTAATTTCAACTAGTAAATCACATATACTTCTTTTCTAATTTTTAATAATTGTTATGTGATCAAGTGAATTACAATACATTCACAGTGATATTTAAGGTACATAGTGACAATGAATTAGAACCATTCCCACTACCTTCACCCCTGTTCTCCCTTCATTCCTGTTCCCAGCATGCAGTCCATATTTCCCACTTTGCTCTTAAGAAATAATTGAATTAAGGAAAGATAAATAAATAGCTAAAACATAGATTACAAGAGAAAGAAAAAAAAAGGATAAGAGGTAAAAAAAATAAAGAAAAGTTAAGTGAAAGAAAAGAGAAAAAAGAAAAGAAAATAGAAACTAAGAACAACAACAACAACAAAAAAGAAAAAATATGGCTGGTACCTAGGGGTTGGGAGGTTTTCCCATTTCTAGACATTTCATCAATGACAGGTATGAACTTTGTTAAATAAAGTTTTCAGGGTTAGATAGTGGCTGAAGCATTTTAGGATAAGCATAGTTTTCACGTATGTAGTGCTAGACAATGTGGTGAGAACAATAAGAGATATCTTCCCTATGTAGTATCATCCACATCTTCTGTAGAGAGGTTCTTTTCTTAAAAAGAAACTGACAGCATGGGCTTTATGTAGCATAGATTGAATTGAAAAAGAAGAAGAAAAAAGAGAAAGAAAAATAAAAAAGAAAATGGGATCATAGTAATTTGGAAAACATAGTCAATGAGTGGGATCTGTAATGTAAGTCTGGGTTGCACAGTTGTTTATCATATGCTTTGGTCATATGCTTTGGGTTCAAATAGAAGACATAATCAAAAGGAAATGGGGAAATGGGAGTATTTTATCAATACATTGTCATAATGTGCACTGTATCTGGTATCTAATATGACTGAGAACCGAGTTGCAAAATTAGAGTTCCACCCTATTTTTCCAGGAACCACTGTGAACAAAGAAGCTGAAGGATTATTTTATACCTAATAAAATTAAGGCATTAAATCATATTGTTAGTAATCACTTCAGCAGGAGTCCTTGCCTTCTGATCAAGTGGTTACCAAAGGTCTAACATAAGTATTTTCTGTAAATTGAGAGGAAAATCATCCTAACTAGACTTTCTGTCATGTAATATATTGTTTGCAAAAATGTCTTACTTTGGTGTTCAGGTAAAAATAAATATAATTTTAATTTATTTAGCTTATTTGTTTTGATTGTTTGCTTTTTGGAGCATATCCAGCAGTGCTCAGGGTTTCCTCTGGCTCACTTTGAGGGGTCAGTCATCCCTGGTGGGGGTGTTCAGGGGACCATAACAGTGCAGGAGATCAAACCCAGGTCAGCTGCATGCAAAGATCAGCTCCTTACCACTGTACTATCACTCCGGAACCTCCAGTCATAATTTTTAAAGAATGCAGTATTTTTTGTTTGTCTATTTTACAGAACTGCTGTGAAGACTGGGGTATAATTAATATTGAAAGGTTTGACATAATGTAAGTATGCAGATAAAAGAGATTATTACCCTGCTAATAGCATTGATATTCTCAAGTCAAACTTTAGATACAATATTGTGAGTGTATATGTTCTTTTTAAGGCTTTTGGTGAAAATGTTACTTTAAGGACTGATATAATTTGTATACCTGTTTGCATGTTTTCTGAGCCACACCGGCGATGCTCAGGGGTTACTCTTGACTATGCGCTCAGAAATCACAACTGGCTTGGGGGACCATATGGGATGCTAGGGGATTGAACCACGGTCTGTCCTAGTTAGCACTGGCAAGGCAGATGCCTTACCACTCGCACCACTGCTCTGGCCCCACTTGTTTGCATTTTAAAGACAAGATTGTGATCACTTTTTTTTAAAATGTATCTTATGTTTTGTATAAATATATGTTTCTTAGAGTAGAGGTAGTATGAGAAATTCAATCTCCAAAACCCAGATGACCCCCAGAGCACCTCCAAGAGTAATTTTGGAATTCAGAGTTAGGAATAACTTCTGTGCATCGCCAAGTGTGATCACCAAATCAATATGTGCGTCTAGCATAGCATTATTACCACAAAATGGTAATATGTCCATCTTTTTCACAAGCTGCTAACTATAATTTCTAAATCTTCCCAAGTCTTTTTAAACAGAATTTCTTTTGATAATGAGTTTATAGTAAAACCTGACTTGAACTATTTATAGTATACTTAATATTATAACATATACCATTATAATAAATATTGTATCTTAGATTATTATGATATACTATTATAGAATATTTACAAATATATTATATCTAGTATATTTATTCTACTCTACATATACTCATTTATCACTCTAGAAAATATGTGATAATTTATCCCACAAATTTCGTAGTAAAGTCAGGTTAACTGAAATGAAAAATAAAAGAATAATTTAAAAGAGCTATCTAAATGGTATATAAAGCAAGAGCATAATATGTGGCACACATAATTTCTACATATTATCTGAGGTGACTACAAAAGTAGACTTTCATTCTTTATTTTAGAAAGACCAAAACATGTTTATTGAAGGATTCGTGTTATGTTCAAATTCAATATGATCTTGTAAGAGAGAAGGCAGTCTCTAAGATGAGCTCTGATTCTTCATGTACAAAGGAAAGTTGCTTTGATTCTTCAGAACTTTTCTCTCATCAAAATTGAACCATCAAACAAAGAAAGCTCAGAATCCTGGATGCTTCTGACACTTATTACTCCATAAAATGGCTTCAGAAAGTGTAAAATCATTGTCAAGCGTAAGAACTAAAGGATTTGATTTCCAGATATTGGATTGAACTTACAATAAGACTTGCATGGAGTTCTTGACCTCAATATTTTCTCAGCTTTCTTTCAAGGCTCTGGTTTGCTCCATCTCATTTTTACAAGATACAAAGTTCCAACCCTTGGTTCCTACTTCATCTACTTTTATCAGGGCAAGGTCAGAGTGCCCTGTATTAATGTTGGAAGGAGTCTTTAGGATCTACAATGTTTTGTTCTTTTCTTTTAGTAAAAAAAAAATCCATATTCAGGCTCAGACTAAAGTTGTAAGCACTTGGGCCCTTACAAATAGAAATTACCTTGATTTTCTATTTCTTCTTTCTTTCACAAGATTGTTCTACAATATACAATGTATAAGATAAAGGAACATTTTTTATCAACTATTACAAGAAGGATTTCTTCAATTAAATAGGCTTAGTCAAAAGCATTTCTGAAAGTGGGAAGATAGTCATCCCAAAGTGTTCATGTTCTGTCTGTAGGAAACCCAGTTTTGATTCAGGGTCTGCATAGTCTATCTCTTTTCCTCTTCCCTTGTCTCACTGCCCCCACTCCCCAGCAATGCTAGGAATGACACAACTTTGAGCACTGTTAGTTGTGGCCCTAAACCAAACGAAACTGACAAAAAACCATTTCCAGGGAGTCAATCTGATTGTGATTAAAGAAAAAAGTGCAGAGTACATGAAATATAGTTTAAACACCTAATCTGCCAGTTACCATTGTTTTGGGCAAAGAAATGCCTAACTTCTTATTTTCAACTGTTAAATAATGTCAATACTAACACCTATACTATTCCTATTTTGAATAATAAAAGGCAAAACTTTAGCCAGGTTGCTATATGTAAGTATGCAAGAAATGTTAAATTTTTATTATTAGTATCAATGAGTAGAACCATAATATTTCAAATATCTTATACAGCAACATGCTTCTGAGATGGAGATATATAACAGGAGGTAAGATGCTTGCCTTACATGCAGCCAATCCTGGTTTGAGCTCAGCCATTACTTCTGATATGTTATAACTGCAACTACTAGGAGAGATCCTTGTGAACAGGAACAAGAGTAAATTCTGAACATTGTGTGATGGATCTCCCAAGACAAAAACAAACAAAAAATCCTTCAGTGTTTTATGACTCTATTTCTTTCTTTTCCACTTCAGAGATTGTCAAGTAACTCTTTGTTTTTGTTTTTGGGCCACACCCGGCGGTGCTCAGGGGTTACTCCTGGCTGTCTGCTCAGAAATAGCTCCTGGCAGGCACGGGGGACCATATGGGACACCTGGATTTGAACCAACCACCTTTGGTCCTGTATCAGCTGCTTGCAAGGCAAACGCCGCTGTGTTATCTCTCCGGGCCCGTCAAGTAACTCTTATTTTGACCCTTCACAAACATGTATGAAAATAAAATTTCCAAGAACAGTGGGAAAAATTCTATACTTCATTTATTCAAATGTCATTGGTTAATATGACTGTGACCCACAGTGTTAGGACTGTGTCACTCTCAGCATTCATCTGGAAGTGTCCTATTGAGTTATTTTAGCTGGAAATTTAGCTTTCAACTTTTAAAACAGAGACAGACCTGGAAGGGCTTACATTAATGCTGTCCTTTAAAATTCAACTCCTGAGGCTGGATAATAGTGCAGTAAGTAGTGTTCTGTCCTCAGCAACCTATATAGTCCTCCAAGCCTGCAAGGGTCACATTGCTATCATCACAGACTGAAACAAAGCAAAAATTTCAAATTTCATAACTAATCTCGGGGAAATAACAGAAATGAGGTTTACAATATCCAAATTCTTGAAATTGATGATGTTGACATTCTAGCTAAAGTGCAAGGGACCAGTGAAATAGTGTGTTTACCTTGCATGCTGTTGGCTCTGGTTCAATCCTTGGCACTATAAATCTTCTGAGCATTTTAAGGGCCACTTTTAAGTACTGAGCAGAAATAGTCCCTGAGTAATGACAGGTATAAACCCAAATCCTCACCCCTCAAAAATTAGATATGGGTATTAAATATTATTTTTGTACTAATTTTCATGTTCCTTCAGTTTTCTAAAACATTATACAAAGTGAAAACTAATTTTTATGTTTCTTTTGTTGACATCCAATGTGCCAAGCATTTAAAATATTTTTCAGTAAGCATAATTAAAACACAGTAATATTTACTCTGCAAATTTTGATAAAGGCACACAAGTGTACCATCATTAAGTTAAGGGATAGTCACACTATGCCAAAAATTTCCCTTAAGATTATACAAATGCCCATCTTATGATTTTTTTTCATTTTTTCTTTATTTAAACATCTTGATTACAAATGTGATTGTGATTAGGCTTCAGTCATGTAAAGAACACCCCCCTTCACCATGCAACATTCCCACCACCAATGTCCCAAATCTCCCTCCATCCCACCCCCACCTGTACTCCAGACAGGCTTTCCAGTTCCCTCATTTATTCACATGATTATGTAGTTCTCTGTGTAGTTATTTCTATAACTGCACTCACCACTCTTTGTGGTGAGCTTCATGAAGTGAGCTGGAAGTTCCAGCCCTACTCTCATTGTCTCTGAGGATTGCTGCAAAAATGATTTTTATTTTTCTTAAAACCTGTAGATAGTGAGACTATTCTGCATCTCTCTCTCTCTCCCTCTGGACTTATTTCACTCAGCATGATAGATTCCATGAACATCCATGTATAGGAACATTTCATGACTTCATCTCTCCTGACAGCTGCATAATATTCCATTGTGTATATGTACCATTGTTTCTTTAGCCTTTTGTCTGTTGAAGGGCATCTTGGTTGTTTTCAGAGCCTGGCTATTGTGAATAGTGCTGCAGCAAATATAGGTGTGAGAAGGGGTTTTTGTGTTGTATTCTTGTGTTCTTAGGGTATATCCCTAGAAGTAGAATAGCTGGGTCGAATGGGAGCTCAATTTCCAGATTTTGGAGAATCTCCATATTGCTTTCCATAGAGGTTGGGCTGGTTGCTGGTGGCATTCCCACCACATCCTTTCTCTCCACATCCCAACCAGCACTGATTGTTCTCATTCTTTGTGATGTATGCCAATCTCTGTGGTGTGAGATGGTATCTCATCGTTGTTTTGACTTGCATCTCCCTGATGATTAGTGATGAGCATTTTTTCATGTGCCTTTTGGCCATTTGTATTTCTTTTATATCAAAGTGTCTATTCATTTCTTCTCCCCATTTTTTGATGGGATTAGATGTTTTTTTTCTTGTAAAGTTCTGTCAGTGCCCTGTATATTTTGGATATTAGCCCCTTATCTGATGCGTGTTGGGTGAATAGTTTCTCCCACACGGTGGGTGGCTCTTGTATCCTGGGCACTATTTCTTTTGAGGTGCAGAAGCTTCTCAGCTTAATGTATTCCCATCTGTTGATCTCTGCTTCCACTTGTTTGAAAAGTGCAGTTTCTTCCTTGAGATGCCTTTAGTCTCAATGTCAACCGACGTGTTGTTCTAAGTACCTTATGGTATCAGGTCTGATATCAAGGTCTTTAATCCATTTGGATTTTACCTTCATACATGATGTTAACTGGGGGTCTATGTTCACTTTTTTCCAAGTGGCTAATCAGTTCTGCCAGCACCACTTGTTGAAGAGGTTTTCCCTGCTCCACTTAGGATTTCTTGCTCCTTTGTCAAAAATTAGGTGATTGTATGTCTGGGGAACATTGTCTGAGAACTCAAGCCTATTCCACTGATCTGAGGGTCTGTCTTTATTCCAATACCATGCTGTTTTGATAACTATTGCTTTGTAGTACAGTTTAAAGTTTGGGGAAAGTAATGCCTCCCATTTTCTTTTTCCCTAAGAGTGCTTTAGCTATTCTAGGGTGTTTATTGTTCCAGATGAATTTCATAAGTATTTGATCCACTTCTTTGAAGAATGTCATAGGTGTCTTTAGAGGAATCACATTAAATCTGTATAATGCTTTGGGGAGTATTGCCATTTTAGTGATGTTAATCCTGCCAATGTATGAGCAGAGTATGTGTTTCCATTTCCGTGTGCCCTCTCTTATTTCTTGGAGCAGGGCTTTATAGTTTTCTTTGTATAGGTCCTTCACGTCTTTGGTCAAGTTGACTCCAAGGTATTTGAGTTTGTGTGGTACTAATGTGAATGGGATTGCCTTCTTGACGTCCATCTCTTCTCTATCATTATTGGTGTATAAAAAGGCCATTGATTTCTGTGTGTTAGTTTTGTAGTCTGCCACCTTGCTATATGAGTCTATTGTTTCTAGATGCTGTATAGTAGAATCTCTGGGGTTTTCTAAGTAGAGTATCATGCCATCTGCAAACAATGAAAGCTTGACTTCTTCCTTTCCTATCTGGATTCCCTTGATATCCTTTTTTTTTGCCTGATTGCTATAGCAAGCACTTCCAGTACTATGTTGAAGAGGAGTGGTGAGAGCAGATAGCCTTGTCTTATACCAGAATTTAGAGGAAAGGCTTTTAGTTTTTCTCCATTGAGGATAATATTTGCCATTGACTTGTGGTAGATGGCTTCAACTAGATTGAGAAAGGTTCCTTCCATTCCCATCTTGCTGAGAGTTTTGATCAAGAATGGGTGTTGGACCTTATCAAATGCTTTCTCTGCGTCTATTGATATGATCATGTGATTTTTATTTTTCTTCTTGTTGATGTTGTGTATGATTTTGATAGATTTATGGATGCTAAACCATCCTTGCATTCCTGGGATGAAACCTACTTGGTTGTAGTGTATGATCTTCTTGATGATGTATTGGATCCAATTTGCCAGGATTTTGTTGAAGATCTTTGCATCTGCATTCATCAGGAATATTGGTCTGTAATTTTCTTTTTTTGGCAGCATCTCTGTCTGGTTTTGATATCAAGGTGATCTTGGCTTCATAAAAGCTGTTTGGGAGTGTTCCTGTTTTTTCAATTTCGTGGAAGCGCCTGGCTAGGATTGGTAGTAGCTCCTCTTGAAAGATTTGAAAGAATTCATTAGGAAATCCATCTGGGACTGGTCTTATCTTTTTGGGCAAATGTTTGATTACAGTTTCAATTTCCTCAATAATGATGGGGGTGTTTAGATATGCTACATCCTCCTTACTTAACTGTGGAAGGTTATAAGTGTCCAAGGATTTTTCCATTTCTTCTAGGTTCTCATGTTTTATAGCATAAAGTTTCTCAAAGTAGTTTCTGATTACCCTTTGGATCTCTGCAATATCTGTCGTGATCTCCCCCTTTTCATTTCTAATACGGGTTATCAGGTTTTTCTTTCTCTCTTTCTTTGTTAGTTTTGCCAATGGTCTATCAATCTTGTTTATTTTTTCAAAGAACCAACTTCTGCTTTAGTTGATCTTTCCGATTGTTTTTTGGTTTTCTACTTCATTGATTTCTGCTCTCAGCTTTGTTATTTCCTTCTTTTTTTCCCTATTTTTGGTTCCTTTTGTTGGTCATTTTCTAATTTTATGAGCTGTGTCATTAAGTTACTCCGGTATGCCCCTTCTTCCTTCCTGATGTGTGCTTGTAGAGCTATAAATTTTCCTCTCAGGACTGCTTTTGCTGTGTTTCATAGATTCTGGCAGTTTATGTCTTCATTGTCATGTGTTTCCAGGAAAGTTTTTATTTCTCTTTGATTTCATCTCTGACCCACTGGTTGTTCAGTAGCAGGGTGTTTAATTTCCAATTGTTAAAGTTTCTCTTTTGTGTTCCTTTGTAGTTCACATCTAATTTCAGAGCCTCGTGGTCAGCAAAGGTAGCCTGCAAGATTTCTCTCCTCTTGATTTTAAGGAGGTATGTTTTATGTGTCAGCATGTAGTCTATCCTGGAGAATGACCCATGTACAGTGGAGAAGATTGTGTATCCAGGTTTTTTGGGATGGAGTGTCCTATATATATCTACTAGTCCTCTTTCTTCCATTACTCTTTTCAGGGCTAGTATGCTTTTGTTGGGTTTCAGTCTGGTTGACCTATCAAGTGTTGATAAGGCCGTGTTGAGGTCTCCCACAATTATTGTGTTGTTATTGATGTCTTCTTTCAGAGTTGTCAGTAATATTAGATAATTTTCTGGTCTCTCATTGGGTGCATATATGTTTAATAGTCTGATTTCTTCCTGTTGTACATATCTCTTGATTAGTACATAGTGTCCAGCTTTGTCCCTTACCACTTTTCTGAGTATAAAGTTGGTGTCATCAGATATTAATATGGCCACCCCTGCTTTTTTGAGGGTATTGTTTGCTTGGATAATTTTCCTCCAGCCTTTGATTTTGAGTCTATATTTGTTCTGACTATTCAGGTGTGTTTCTTGTAGGCAGCAGAAGGTTGGATTCATCTTTTTGACCCATTTTGCCACTCTGTGTCTTTTAAATGGTGAATTTAGTCCATTGACATTGAGGGAGACGATTGTCATAGGATTTAATGTCATCTTTGTAGATAAGTTTGCTGTGTTTGTTGATCTCTCTTGTCTTAAAGTAGACCTTTCAGTTTTTCCTTTAAGGCTGGTTTTTCATCTGTGAAATTTCTGAGCTGTTGTTTATCCATGAAGCTATGTATCCTTCCTTTAAACCTGAACATGAGTCGGGCTGGGTGCAGTATTCTCAGTGAGGCATTCATTTCATTCAGTCTTGTCACAATATCCCACCACTGTCTTCTGGCCTTGAGAGTGTCTAGTGACATGTATGCTGTAAGTCTTAGGGATGCTCCTTTGAATGTAATTTCCCTTTTTGATATTGCTGCTTTCAGTATTCTATCTGTATCTGTGGATTTGTCATTGTAACGAGGATGTGTCTTGGGGTCTCTTTTTCTTTGGGTCTCTTTTAGCTTGTACTCTTCGGGCATGCAGAATTTGATTGCATGTAGTTAACTCTGGGAGTATCTCTTTGATGATGTCTTTGACAGTTGATTCTTCCTGGAGATCTTCTACCTGGGCCTCTGGGACTCCGATGATTCTTATGTTGTTTCTGTTGAGTTTATCAAAGACCTCTATTTTCATCTGTTCGCATTCCTTGAGTACTTTTTCCATTGCCTGATCTTTTGTCCTAAAGTTCTTTTCCAGTTTCTTCTGCTGTGTTTAGTTTTTCTGCATCTTGTCTTTCAGTACTCCAATTCTGTCCTCAGCTGCTGTTACCCTGCTGGCTAGGCTATTCATAGAGGTTTTCAGTTGAGCTACCGTGTTTTTCAGATCTGCTATTTCAGTTTGAAGTTTTCTGATTTCTGTCTTTGTTTTCTGTTCAGATCGATCTATGCTTTCTTTCAGTTCTACAAACATCTTCCATATTTCTATTTTAAGTTCCTTAATCGAGAGGTTAATCAGATGGTTGGAATTTTTTAGGTCATCCAAACTATCATCTTCATTCTCTGTGCATGGTGTTTGCCTGCGAGCTTTCCCCATTGTTACACTAGTAGTGTGGTTTTTCCTGTGTGTTGTGGTGGCGTTTATTAGTTAAAAAGAGTGTACAGCTGTGAAGTGAAGCCCACTCTTCTGGGGCCTCTAGGTGACAGGTTTTGGCAATTCGCTTCCCAGGGCTCTGAGGAGAGCTTCAAGAATTCAGGAAAGACAGAGAAGCACAGGACAGAGCTCCCTTCAGGTCCTCAGTTTCCTCAGAAGCACAGCAGGGCGGAGTCCCCGCAGGTAGAGCAATTAGCACTCCACCTGGTAATCCCCACAGCCAGCCATTTCTTACTCAGGCACTCGCTTGCTGGGTAGCTTTGGAATGCAGTTTTTTTTTTGGGGGGGGGGAGTCGCTTCCCAGGGCTCTGAGGAGAGCTTTAAGAATTTAGGAAAGACAGAGAAGCACAGGACAGAGCTCCCCTTCAGGTCCCCAGTTTCCTCAGAAGAACCAATGCTCATCTTATAAGCAGACTCATCTGCTTTTTGTTTCAATGATTTATTTGCTTTTATATGTCATAGTAAAAACTAGAATGTTGTAGAGATGAAGACCACATGGATTATCCAAAGTAGAAGATTCCACTGGTTTTATTTCTTTGGCTGGATCCAAGTTTAAGAAGATCAGGTGTGTCTGTATATACACATTGACTGTAGATGCTTGTGACTTTAGCAGTCACATTAAACCAGAATTAGAGATTTGAAAGAAGTTTGGTTTTTTTGTGGGGGCCAAACCTGGTGATGCTGAGGGGACAATCCTGGCTATGCTCTCAGAAATTGATTCTGGCTTGGGGGACTCTATGGGATGTCAGGGGATTGAACCGAGGTCCGTCCTGGGTCAGCTATGTGCGAGGCAAACGCCCTAGCACTGTGCTATCACTCCGGCTCCAAATTTGGGGGAAGTTTCTTAATGATTTGTATGGCTATTTTATTTCTTAAAATTTTTATTTATTATTTAAAATATAAGTATACCGATAATAACATTTTATTTGGAAAAATTGATTGTCCCTATCATTACTTAACCTAATAAAAGAGATTACCATACAACTGAAGTTATGGGACAAATGTCTTTTTCTTGCTAAACCTTATTTATTTATTTTTGTGGGGACAGACAGACTTTGTCAATATTTGTCTGGTTGTGTTTGGAGGGCTATTGGGGCTAAATGCTGATAGACTATGGGGTGCTGAATCTCAGAGCCTCACAAATGCAAGACAAGTGCTCCATTACTTGAGCTATATCCCAAATTATTTCACTATTTAAGAGTATTTTGCTAGGTGTTTAAATAAAGATATATAATATATAGCCCCAAACAATAACAATAAACACAATAAAGGAGTCTTTTGCTAAGAACTATTTTCTTATTTTATTGTTTAGTGATGAATAAACAGATGTAAAGTCTGCCTATAATCATGAGAAAAAATGAGAGAGGGAAAAAAAGAAAAGGAGAAGAGGGAGAGGTTCAGATTCAAAGAGAAGAAGATAGAAGAAAGCAAGAAGGAGGTAAAGGCAAAAGACAAAGAGAAGGGCAGAGAATGGAGAGGGAGTAACAGACAGAGAAGGAAAGGGAGATATAGAGGGAGGAGGAGAAAGGATGTAATGGGAGAAAGGGAAAGAATTCTTTAGGGAAATGAAGTCCAAGATCACAGGGCAAAGCTTCTTTATGTGTTCCCCTTTTTGACTTCATATACTTGTTCCCAGATATAGAGGTAGTCTTAGGATGTGCATGAAAAATGATAGAAATGAAAGTTCTAGCTTTCTGAAGAGTGAACTATAAAGAAGGAATGTAGGGAGTTGGGAAATGTCACAGAAACTGTGGAGAGACAGTAGATCAAGAGAGTCATCCAGTAAGTGCTTTATAAACACCTGGGCTCACCCCTGGTCTGTGATGCATTGAGTTGCCTCTATTGAACATCAAGGCTTTGAGAGTTGAACTATAGAGAAGACCATGGCCCAAGTTCTAGGCTGGTCACTAAGTGGGACTGATTAGAAAATAGTTCTTTGAAGGCTTTGAAACTGAGTTGATATCAGAACTACCAGTCACAGAAGGTTCATATAATTGCATCCTCTGACAGAATTAACAGCATTTTTAGGATGTAAAGAGCACAGTCTCATACCAAAATACCCCAAATATCCAATTAAAACCCAGAATCATCCTGTGTATGAAATCTCACCTGGAAAGGCAAAAGGCAATCAAGAGATGTCAAGATGTTTTAAATGCAAAATGTTATGAGAACTTTAGGAAACAATAGAATGAAAGTGTTAAAGAAAAATAGCTGGAGACTCCCTACAATAAACAAATTTGAGTACCTTAGTATAAATAGCATGATAAGGTAAAATGAAAATAAAAAAACTGCTTCAAAGACTATAGCAACCTATACCTTTTGTTATAATTGCTTATACTTAATTATGTTATTGTATTTTCTTCTCTTTTAGACCACAAATTTAGATGCTGTTTACCCACTATTTAACACAATGCTTGTTAGTTAGTGATTAATAATAATGTGTTAAAAATAATAAGGGGCTGCTATAATAATAAGCAGGTAGGGTAATGAAAGAGCTTCTGTTATTATTTCACTTATTGATCTTGGTGGGGTTCTTTCTTCACCACTGTGTTTCCTGTGTTCCTATTATGCTGAGGGTAATCTTTCTAAAAATCTCTGAGATTTTGTTTCAGTCTTTTCTTCCTTACCTGTCTTCACCCATTGACAGAAGGTATGAGAAAACTGAAGTGTGATGAATAGTTGTGTGATTCAGGAGTTCTTCTTCAAGTGGCCAGCTGAGATATCAGGAGGGATTTGAGCCTGGAGACTGCCAGGTCTCAAATATATAGAAGGGAGGGAAATCTACTTCTGCATTGAAAAAGGAATCTGGATGTTAGCCAAAAGGTTAACCTTTCCTGGTGGATTGGAAGAACCAGTAGAGGTTTAGAATATGTGAGATGGTCAGCTTTGAGTTACAGTTTAGTAGACAAGGACATTCAAAATTCAGCTTTCCTTAGCAGTTGCTTTTCCATTACCCACCTGTTGAGAGTAAAAAGAAGTAAATAGTATGAGAACAGTTGGCTGGGCTATGGATGACAGGCAGGGTGGGGAAGGGAAACATCCTTCAAATGTATCTTGGTATGCTCATATCATAGGCCAAAAGGAGATTAGGACATGCCCAGATCATCTTTCAAACTAAGAAATGCCAAAGGATTTGTAGATTCCAAATTTAGAATCTCATTGGTTTTTCCAAACAAATATACTCACCAGCATTACCAGTGTGTTTATCTGATTATTTCTTAAAAACCATGTTGAGAGGGGATATAGTTCTCTAGGTAGGGTATTTGCATTGCATGTGACAAACCTGAGTGAGATTTCTGGATCTTGTATGGTTCCCTGTACATCACCAGGAATAATTTCTGATCACAGAACTAGGAGTAAAACTCCTGTGTGTAGCCCCCCAAACAAACAAACAAAACCAATGTCATCCTGACAGAAGGACTCTGCTTTTAGAAAAGCAGAGTAAAAAAGTAGAAGTAAGTTTCTATAAATTTAAATAAAAATAAATTTTATTGTAAAGACAATATTTTATAGCTAAAGAGTCCATCACATTATATTGTGATTTCCAATAATGTATAGGAAATATTTGTCTAATGAAGATTCAGAAATCAGAGCTAGAGCACATCAGATGAACTGAAGGTTAGGTAGAATATCATGGTTACTGAGTTTAAAATTGATTTCTTGAATTAGGAAGCTGTAGGTGGGAAAAAAATAACTGATTTTATTTTTAATCACACCATAAAGAATTATCTTTATGATAGATCTCTCCAGTTGTAAAAGCAGAGATCAAAGTTAATAAAAATAATGGCTTTTTAAAATTTCATTAAGTCTTATAAATTGATTATGACTAAAGAATAAAATTCAAAAACTCCGTGGTCTAAAGATGTTGGACATTATTTTCTTTCTTTCTTTCTTTTTTTTTAAAGACCATACCTAGTTGTGCTCAAGAAACAGTCTGGCCAGATTTTGAGAGTCATGTTGGTTGTTTTTTTTTTTTTGTGGTGGTGGTGGTGAGGCAAAACTGGTAATTTTCAGGAGTTACTCCTGGCTCTGCATTCAGAAATTACTCTTGGCAGTGCATGGGGAACCACATGGCATGCTGATGATCAAACCCTGGTCAGTTGTATGCAAGCCTATCCCCTGTATTATCATTCAAGTGTCAGTATAATATTTCTAAAATATAATTTTTTAAAAAATGGTAACATTATGAGATATTCTAGATTTCACTACTGACAATACTCTAATAAACATTTTATAATTTTAAAATTGCCTAAATTCTCACTTATTTTTTAAGGTAATTTATAATAGTGAGTTGTATGTTGACAAATTCTTTCTCATCAAGTTGTAATTGCAATAGGAGGAAGTAAGACTTGTTTTCTCACACACGTAGAATATTTTCAGTTTGCCATTGACCATTTTCTACATATTCATAGTGCTGAGTCCTTGTGAGGATCTTATGCTCTAATCTAAGTGCCTGATGTTGAGAAAAGTATGTACAGTGGAGGAACAGACATCTCAGCTGTGTTTCAAAACTGAACAGGATAATATTTGAAAAACTTGTGGAGGAGTATCTATACCCAGTAAATCCAAAGTACATGGTAACTATTTTTACTATTATTTTGCTACTGATGTTTTACTGATTTTGTTCTCATATGACACTTGACTAGGCTCTATACTCTAAATTCCAGAAAATTAATCCCTTAGATTAATTTAGAAAGTCCTTCCCCACTTTTTTGTTTTGGGGCCACACACAGCAATGTTCAGGAAGTACATATAAGGTTCAGCAATCTGGGATCATCATTACTGCCAGATTTCAGAGTACTATATGTGGTACCAGGGACCGAAAGTTTGGCTATGTGCCAAGAAAGTGCCCTACCTGTTATACTATAGCTCCTGCCCTAGGTTTTCCCTTTTTACTTATTTGAGTGGGTATGAGGGTTTTATAATGCAAGCAATTTTTATCAAGGCAGTAAGAATGCTAATTTTAGATGATTATTATCTACCTTAGTAGTAACAGGATTTTTTAAAAAATATTTTTAGCTCTATCATACCACATCACCACTAGAGGCCAGTATCTCTAGGAGAAACAGGATGTTTGCCTTAAAAATCATGCCCGTGGTGTGACAAGAATCATGTCATTGGAGAGGTCCTGGAGCTCAACACATAAGTTCAACGCATAACATAGAAGCATTTCAACCAAGGGATCAAACTAGATTTCAAAAAGACTTTCTGGAGTTTTGTTTGTTTGTTTGTTGTTCTGCCACAGGACTCTTAATTGCCATACCAACAGATCTTAAAGTGTACCCTGAAATCACTTGCTGATACAAAAGAAAAATCTAAAATCTTTTTCTATCTTTCTGGAAAAAATTAATCTCTTTAAAGTGACTCATTTAAGCTTTTGACAGTGAAAGGACACTGCTGAGAGCTACACCAAAACAAGAGCCACAGAGACAAGAGAGATATCACAGGGGCTGAAGAACTTGCCTTGCACTGCACCAACCCAGAAAAACATTCATTCAAAGGACTTATGTACACCATTATTCATTGCAACACTCAGTAAAAAAGCTAAGAACTGGAACCAACCTAGATGACCCACAATAGATAAGGTCTCTTTTGAGCATAGAATGCCTCTAGATGAGGCCCCCAAATGATAAGGAAAGAACAAACAGAAAGGACTTCAGAACAATAGCCAGAGTGGGACAAGAGCATTGCTTATTTAGAAAGATGCACACCTAAATAAAAGCCATTAGGTCTTATTTTTGTTGGGAGTACTAATTTATCCCTTTTGTTTAGAAACAGATCTTTATTATTATTTATTATTATTATTGCTTTTGGACCATATCCTATGGCCACATAGGGGTATTCCTGGTTCTGCGCTCAGAAATCACTTCTGGCAGGCTCAGGGGACCAAATGAAATGTCAGGAATAGAACCCTATCCATGGTGGTATAAAAACAAATATTTATTCACTTTGGACAAAATTACAAAAAGTATGTATGAAATAATAATTATGCCTTGATACTCACGTTTCACAGAGGACTGATAATATTTTGGTATATGCCTTTCTAGATTTTTCTGTTATCCTTTAGTCAAAGATCAGATTGCACATACTATAGAATAAATTTTTATTAAATTCCTCTATCTCAACATCATTTAATTTTCACCTAAAATGTTTGATTTTATTATTGTTGTGGTAATATAGTTTACAATAATGTTATTGTTTATCCATTTGGTCTACAAAGTTATTGCACCACCACTATCTTCAGAGCCCAAAGTCCTCCATCAGTCACTGGGTGCCTGTCCCTCTCTCATTCACTTTCCACTATTCACAGTTCATTCCTTTTCTCTGTAGAATAATTTTTAGTCGTATTTTCTAATTTATGATGTACTATAATCCGTTGAATGGGCTCTTGTTGGCCATTTAGGCTGTTTGCAGTTTTACTAATTATTAGTTAAAAAATGTCTCATAGACAGTACTTGTTCCTATGAATTTGTATTCTCGATAGGGGCTTCTGCCTTATTCATAGAACCTTAGAACTTGAATAATTTTGTTCTGCCTTCTATTTCTATGTCTTCCTACCAATTGAGAAAAGAAAAAAAAATAGTGAATGGGGCCCAGGGGCCAAGCAGGAGCATTGAATGGTAATAAAAAGATCAGATCTAAATACCCAAGCCAAAGTCAACAATAGAATTAAGAGACCCAAACTATAACAAGCTAAACAAAAAATGGACCGGTTACACTGGTAGTCCTAGGGGCTAGGGTTAGAGATATGGGATGCATGCTAGGAACTATGGTGAAGGGAGGTCAACACTGATTGTGAGAATGTCCCCAATTCACTAAATACCTGAAATACAACTGTGAAAGACTTGTAACTCACAATGGTCTCAATATAAAAATAAAAAAATAAAAAGATTAAAAAAACTAGATAGAAGAGGTTTCTTCAAAAGACCATGCCCCCTGTGCTTTCTTAGGGTTTAAATATTTTATAAACTATAGTATATAGAAGCCTATTAAAACATTTTAATTGGTCACTGAATCAAATGTCATTTTTTTTTCCTTTCCTGGAAGACAAAGGGAAGCATTTGGAAATAGGGTCTTTGCACCCCCTTGTGTCACCTGGGTGGAATATACTGCCAGAGATCCTTTCCTGTAGAATAGATTTTCCTATCACTGGCAAGCAAGTAAATTTTATTGTAAGGGATACCATGGTTGAAATCAAAGTGTAAAAAGACACAATATGATTTGTCTTTTTAAGCTTAGAAAGTTTTCTTTCTGTGGAATTCTCCTAACATTAGATTTCATTTTTATTATATATAATTAATTTTCTTTTGATGATAACCTCTTAGGCTATCAAAATTTTAAAAATAATATACTATATGTAAAACATATACCAAAAATTGTTGAAGAATGAGCTGTAGCGATAGCACAGAGGTAGGGCGTTTGCCTTGCTTGCAGCTGACCTGGGACAGACCCTGGTTCCATCCCCAGATTCCTATATTGCCCCCTGAGCTTGCCTGGAACTATTTCTGAGTGCAGAGCCAGAAGTAATCCCTGAGCACTGCCGGCTGTAACCCAAAAAGCAAAAAAAAATTGAATATTGCATGACCATAATTTGATAAAATGTTGATATATTTATTTCTAGCATTTTGGACACATATACAAGTTACATTATTGCAAGGAATTTTGTAATCTTGTTTTTTATACTTGACATTAAATTGTTATTATATAAGTGTTAGATTTCATATATTTTATTTACTGTTGAATTTCCAATGCCAGGCAGAAGATATAACATATATAAAATTCTTGCTAAGTGCTTCTATGATTTTTGAATCATAGCACAGCTTATAACTTATGTAACTTTTTCCTGTTGTTTGCCAGTTGCAATTTATTTACTATTATAAATAACATAAAATAAAGTCCTTTGTGTGTATAGATTCACCTACCACTCTATTTCTGTGATAGATTTCTTTAATAAAGTGATTATAACAAAAAGTATAAAAATATATAGAGTTCTGGTTACATGGTGCCAAAAAACTTTCTAATTAACACAAACACTAGTCATTGAATAAATGATTAATTTACAAATCTATGTACAATCTCCTGACCAAAATTAGCATCCTTGGCACAATTATTTGTTGTTCTCTATTTATCTAGTTAAACTATGACTGAACTATGTATTCTGATTAAATACAGATATTATCTAATTTATGAAGATAAATTTTAATGTAACTATTACTTTTTATTTTTCAAAAGCTATCTTCCTCTTTTTACAGGTAAAAATATAAAAATGAATAAATTAAATAGTTTTATGCTAATATATTTAAAATAAACAATTTAGTAAGAATGAAGAAAGGATAGGAAAGAAATTTTAACTAGGGGCCAGAGTGATAGTACAAGTAGGGAGAGCACTTGCCTTTTATGCTGCTGATCTGGATTTATCCACTGCATCCCCTTAGATCTATCATTCACCATCAGGAGTAATTCCTGACTGCAGAGCCAGGAGTAACTGTTGGACATTGCCAGGTGTGGCCCAAAGAGCAAAATAATTTTTTTAACTTAAATTTCAAGGATTTTTGAATAGACCTACAAAAGTCTACAAAAGTATTAATGTGTGTTTTATACTAAGAGGGAAAATTAACTTTATGTTAGAAAGTATTGTATTATAAATAATGCTTAAGTACCCACATTTATAAGTAAAGTAACAATAATTTGTATAGTGTAAATAATCACTGGGATAGACACAAAAACATTCAATATAAATGAAACATCAATTCAATATTGAAAAAGCATAAAACCCTTAGGAAGCCAGAAATAAATAGATTTTACTTAATCCAGTAGAGGGCAAGCTTAAGCTCCATGAATGATGCCATACTCGATGGCAAAGTGCTGAGAAATTTGTTTTATCTTTTAAAGAAGCTCCTTTAATGCTTCTTGCAAAATGGCTTCAAGGCTATTAAGGCTATTCCCTAAGGCCTAAGCTGTTACTATGAAGCTCTGTATCAGTCCTTAAAATCTGAGTGATATTTTTTAAAAATATATACTACCATTCTCTTCTGGCTCATTTTAGGTGCTTTCTTTTGTATGTAAGTAACTTTTTGATTTTGTCTTCAGTATTCTCTCTCTCTCTCTCTCTCTCTCTCTCTCTCTCTCTCTCTCTCTCTCTCTCTCTTTGTCTTGTTTTTCTATTTGGGTCCCCCTTTTCAGGCTTCTGAAGCCTTAGGCCCTACATAGCTTAACTTTGGGAAATCCTCGTGTGTGTGTGTGTGTGTGTGTGTGTGTGTGTGTGTGTGTGTGTGTGTGTGTGTGTGTGTGTATTTTGGGTTTGGGGCACACCCAGCAATGCTTAGGGTTTACTCCTGGCTTTATATTCAGGAATTACTCCTGGCAGGCTCTGGCAAACAGAAGGAACAGAGGCTAGGACCCAGATTGGCAAGGCCAGAGTCAAACCTACTATTCTACTCTGGTACAACTCTGGAAAATTCTTTTCAATGATTTCTTTCACAATTTTTTTTTAAAACATCAATTCACATTATTTATTTAGTTATTTAAATTTTCTTTTTTTTATAATTTTTTTTTATTTAAACACCTTGATTACATACATGATTGTGTTTGGGTTTCAGTCATAAAAGGAACACCACCCATCACCAGTGCAACATTCCCATCACCCAAGTCCCAAATCTCCCTCCTCCCCACCCAACCCCCGCCTGTACCCTAAACAGGCTCTACATTTCCCTCATACATTCTCAATATTAGGACAGTTCAAAATGTAGTTATTTCTCTAACTAAACTCATCACTCTTTGTGGTGAGCTTCCTGAGGTGAGCTGGAACTTCCAGCTCTTTTCTCTTTTGTGTCTGAAAATTATTATTACCAGGGTGTCTTTCATTTTTCTTAAAACCCATAGATGAGTGAGACCATTCTGCGTTTTTCTCTCTCTCTCTGACTTATTTCACTCAGCATAATAGATTCCATGTACATCCATGTATAGGAAAATTTCATGACTTCATCTCTCCTGACAGCTGCATAATATTCCATTGTGTATATGTACCACAGTTTCTTTAGCCATTCGTCTGTTGAAGGGCATCTTGGTTGTTTCCAGAGTCTTGCTATGGTAAGTAGAGCTGCAATGAATATAGGTGTAAGGAAGGGGTTTTTGTATTGTATTTTTGTGTTCCTAGGGTATATTCCTAGGAGTGGTATAGCTGGATCGTATGGGAGCTCGATTTCCTTAAACAATTTTTTTTTTATCGAAGTCTAGGGACTTTAATAATTTTAACATTGTTCCTCTCCACTCCATTACACAATTCTAACATGTTTTGCATTTTATTTCATTTCAAACTATTTTCTATCCTCTTTTATTCCCTAGAGGTTTCCTGAAATCTCATCTCAAGGTCCTTGATCTTTTCCTCAAATTCTTTTATTTTGTTGTTCAGATTCTCTATTGTAGTGTTTTTATTAGCTGTTTGTTTGGCTAGTTTATTTGCGTGGGGGCCTCAGATGACTGTACTCAGAGCTTACTCCTGGCTCTGCACTCATCAAGTTTATTTTTGATAAGCTTGGAGGACTATTGTACAATACCTTAATAGATTCATTTTTTGGCCACACTCAATGATGTTCAGGGGTTACTTTTGGCTCTGTGTTTAGTAATCGCCCCTGGCAGGTTCAGGAGACCATATTGGACATCAGAATTTGAACTACCATGGGTCCTGAATCGGCCACGTGCAAGACAAACGCCCTACTGCTGTGCTATTTCTCCAGCCCCAATGGATTCATTTTTAATGGACTCTGTCCATTCTCTTTTTTTCTTTCATTTTGTTTTTGACTCATTTTTTTCTTTTTGGACCACACCTGGTGATACTCAGGGGTACTTTAGACTCTGCATTAAGGAATCATTCCTGGTGGCGCTTTGGGGAACATATGGGATGCCAGAGATCAAACTCTGGCCAGTCACATGCAAGACAAATATCTCACTGATACAAGGTAAGATAGCCTATTATAATTTTGGTATGCATTTCACTGATAAAAAGTAGCTATAAATACTTTTTATAAAATGTCTATTGGCCATCTTTGTTTGCCTTTAAACAAGTACCTGTTTAGCCTCTCCCATTATTTGATGGTTCAATTTTGTATTAATTATTATTGATTTTTGTTGAGTGCTTAATATATCTTGGAAAGTAGCTGATTATTAGATGTTTTGCCATGCAAATATTTTTTCCATTCTGCAAGGTGTCTTATTTTAGTGTCATTTCTATTACAGTACAAAACTATTTTGTTTGATATAGTCCTACTTGCTTATTTTATTCTTTTGTTTTCTTCTTCAGGAATTGAATCATTGAAGATGCCTCTGATATGAAGATACAGTTTGTGTTTTCTTCTATGCATTTATGAATTTGCTTTTAATATTGGGACTTAATCTTTTATTATTGTTTTTGGGTCACAGCTGGCTGTGCTTAGGGATTATTTTTAGTTCTGCACTCAAGAATCACTCCTGGCAGTGACTGGGGGTGCTATATGAGATGTTGTGGACAGAACATGGGTTGGCCATGTGCAAGACAAGTGACCTACCTGCTTGCCTCATTATTGGGAACTTTAATAACTTTAAATGAACTTCTATGAGTGGTATGAAATTAAAATAAAATTTATTTTCTCCCTCTTATATTAGAGAGGACTCTGAATTTTGTCATATTGGTAGAACATCTGATTTCATTCTAGTAACACTTTGTTTTGATTACTAAATATATCATAAAGTCAGGGAATGCAATGCCTGTCATCTTTTTCTTCTAGAATACTTTGACTATTTGAGAGGTTTTTGTTTCCACATATAAGTTCTATGTCATTGAAGACAGCCTTAAAAATTTTAATATTATGTTGAATCTATATAATCCTTTAGATAGCATTATCATTTTTTTACAAAACTTAACTATTCCAATCCCTGAACATGCAGTATATTTTTCATTTTTCTGTATTGTCTATTTCTTTTAATTGTGATTTATAGTTTTTGATAAGTTTTTTTGGGGGGCCAGGGGTTACTCCTGGCTGTGCACTCAGAAATCGCTCCTGGCTTGTGAGACCATATGGGACACTGAGGGCAGGGGGTATCGAACTGCGGTCTATCCTGGGTTGGCCACGTTCAAGGCAAACGCCCTTCTGCTGCATCATTGCTTCGGCTCCAGTTTTTGATAACTTTTGTGCATTTTGGATTTTATTTTTTTGTTTTTGTTTTAGTTGTTGTTGTTGTTTGTGTTTTGGGCTTCACTCAATTGTGCTGAGGGATTTCTGCTGGGCATGCACTCAGGGAACAATCCTGGTGGGCTTGGGGGATTATATGAAATACGGGGGATTGAACCCAGCTTGCTTGCATGCATGGCAAGTGCCCTATTTGCTGTACTATCACTCCAGCCATGATGTATAAGATATTTATCTTCTTTAGTGATCTCTAAGTATGTAATATTTTGGAACACAATTGGAACAAAATTGTAAGTGGAATAAAAAATTCTCTTTTGATTTACTCTTTGCATAAAGAAGTTCAAGAAATTTTTGTGTTGAATTTTGTAGTCTACTAAAGGGCTATATTGGTTTTTATTTTTTATTTTTTTATTTTTTGGTTTTTGGGCCACACCCGTTTGACGCTCAGGGGTTACTCCTGGCTATGCGCTCAGAAATCGCTCCTGGCTTGGAGGGACCATATGGGACTCGGGGCGGGGGGGGGGGGGGGATCGAACTGCGGCCCGTCCTACCCTAGCACTTGCAAGGCAGACACCTTACCTCTAGCACCACTTTCCAGGCCCCTGGTTTGTTATTTCTTAAAGCCTCTTGAGGGAGTGGTTAAGGTTATAAAATTTTTTTGTATCTGTTGATATGCATTGATTTTTTAAAAATCATTCCCTTTGTTACTATGGCTTATCTCACCAATGAAATTGCATAAGATGAACATTATATTTGTAATGTGTTGTAGAATTCGACTTGCTGAAATTTTGTATGGGATCTTCATATTTATGTTTATCAAATACATTGTACTTTTTTAGTGATATTTGATATTATACAATGTTGGCCTAATAATTTGATATTAGGCTAATGTTAGCTGCATTATTTATTTATTTTTAGGGGGTAGGGTCACATCCAGTGGTGCTCAGTGCTTATTCCTGACTCTGTACTCAGAGATCATTTCTAGTGAACTCAGAGAAGTATCACTTAATAAATATATAATATAAACAAATAAAAATGATCATCTTGTATAACCTTTTTATAACATTGCTATTTTACTGATACAAGAATGGCCATTCTTATCTTTTAAGCTATAATTAAATAAATTAAATTAAATTAAGCTATAATTTTCCTGTAAGATTATTTTTTTAGCTTTTTACCCTAAATTTGTGTTTCTTAGGAAAGTTCAAGTCTATTTTCTTTTTCTTTTTTGCCACATCCAGCCAGAGGTTATTCCTGGCTTCTGCACTCAGGAATTACTCCTGGTGATGCTCAGAAAGACCATATGGGATGATGGGGATTGACCCTGGCTCATCTATGTGTGACACAAGAGCTCTCCCTACTCATTGTACTATCTCTCAGGCCCTGGTTTTTTTTCTTTGTATACCCCTTCCTCTTCCTCCTAACTACTACTACTACTACTACTACTACTACTACTACTACTACTACTACTACTAATTGGATTAGGGGCCGCTTCTGGCTTGAGAATCACTCCTTTCAGTGCTCCTCAGACCATAGGTTGCTTAAAATCTAACCCTGGGCCCTCACATGCAAAGTATCCATCAATCTTTTGAATTATTTTTTTGAATTCTGCTTTTCTCTTCTTTTTGATGATTTACATTTTTTGAGGTCATTTATCTAATTTTTTGACTTATTCCGGATGTTGACAAATTCACTAATGTGTGTGGTTTGTTTTAAAACCCATTTACTATACTATTTACTACCTGTATTTATTTGAGGCTTACTTACAGCTTCTTTCAAACTTTCTCTGAGTTACTATGATCTCTTCCACTGATTGCGTTTCATTAAACCTCATTATGATTGTCACTTGTAAGTCACCCTCAAGGATATTTTTAAGTTCTAATGTGTTTGAAGAAGTCTCTTTCTGCTTTAGAGCTGTACATGAGCTCTTCTGATTGATACTCTCTGGCTTATGGTCACAAAATTGAGGCAGAACTTGAGGCTCTGAGATTGTGTGGATCTGAGTTCCCATTGGTGATGTGTGTTTGCATGTATTCTGTAGAAGCTACAATGCTAAATTCTGACTCAGAATTCATGTAGATATGAAGTATAAATCTAGACAACTTGAGCAGTGGGTAGTCTTCTGAAGGAAAAGTAACTTGATCAATACATATATCTCTAAATACAGAGATATTGTATACCTTTGAAGCTTAACATCTGGATAGTTGTACTTTATATAACCTTAGCCATTCTCTAATTTAGTCTCTAATTGTATGAGAATAATATGACAATGTAAGTTAAATGTGTTCTTTTGGAGCTCCTTAAATCGTTTAAATTTTCACCGTTCTTTTAATCTCTAGCTCCTTTTCACCTCTTTGTTCTTGTATTGTTCTAGTGTTCCTGAAATCTCATTTATAAATTACCATATAAAACTATAACCCTGTCATCTTAGAAAATAATAATGAAAAGTATATCTAATTAAAATATTATAAATATGCATTTAAATATTTATAAACTTTATAATGTATATACCAAGGTCAGTTTTATTTTTGTGTTTTAATTTAAAACAGCTTAAGACAAACCTTTTTAAGTAATTATCAAAGTTTTATTTCTCAAATATTTATCCAGAGACTTCCTTTCTGATATACTATATATTATATATCTATGATATATTATACTCATACATTATAAGATGAGATTATATCAAACAAAAGGCATATTTGATATTAAAAATTGACATCCTAGCTTCCAAATGTAAATTTGTGAATATAAATAGTGAGGTTGTAGGTCCACTGTCATTATAATAAACATTATCTATAATTATAATATTATTAACCTGACAAGCAAAATATTGTGAGTTATTTCTACTTTGTCTTTTATTATTAAAATATTTATGAAATATTTTTATACTGGAAGAAAAATTTATAGAGAATATTTTATTTCAAATAACACTTGAAGACCTATTTTTCTCCTTGAAGGATAAATGTCATTGAAGAGATTTTTTTTTCCTCCTGTATTTTGTTCTACTGCTGCCATCTAGAGTAAAAGTGAAGCAGAGGAAGCAGCATTCAGACAAGCAGTGCCGAGAAACCAAATTCAATTAGAAACAGGGAATGTTTTGTCAAAGGAAACATTAGCACAATTGGTTTGCCACTTATGATAGTGAATATAGTCATTCTTACATAATCTATATTCAGTTCACTTATAGTAAGTATTATTCTGTTTTAATGTTTTGATATTATAACATTTTAAGAAAATTTTAGTTTATTAACCGTGATTAATAGAATTTCAATCTTATTTGATACTCAACTTAAAGAAAGTTTTTTGATAAAAATAAAAAATCTACAAATTCTATTTGTATCAGCACCCCTCTGGGACATTGGAGGAGGGAGGCTGAAACCAGTGGTGGGAATGGTCCTGAAACATTATATGTCTGAAACTCAACTACGAATAACTTTGTAAATCACAATGGTCTCAATAAAAATTTTTTAAAAATGCATCCAATAGTGGAAACTACAGTGTCAAAAAGGAAGAGGAAAAAGAGAAAAAGAGTGAGAGGGGAGAGAGGGAGGGAGGGAGGGAGAGAGAGAGAGAGAGAGAGAGAGAGAGAGAGAGAGAGAGAGAGAGAGAGAGAGAGAGAATGCCTACCAGAGGCAGGTGGGAGGGTGGGAGGGAGGGAAACTGAGGATGTTGGTGGAGGGAGATGTACGCTGTTGAAGGATAACGTAGATTTTATGACAGAAATTTAATCATGAACTATTTTGTATCCATGGGGCTTAAATAAAGTAATTAAAATTTAAAAATATTTGCCCTTCTTGGCTGCTATTGTTATTGTGATGACTGATCTCACTTCAGTTATGGCTCTTGAAGGTCCGCTCCCTGGCTGTTACTCTTTGAAGCTGTGCTTGCACACCTTTCATTGAGGTGCTCTTTTGTTTCACCTTTTTCTTCTTCTTTGGGTGTGGTGACTTCACATACCTGACGATGCTCTGGGGTTCTCACTTCCTGTGCTGCAGACAAGGTCCTTGGTTTATTAGGGTGGGACAAAGAAAGGACCCATATAGCCTCACATTTGTAAGTCTGGTGCTTTTTATTTTATTACTTTTTCAATAAAAACAAAAATGTTAATTTTTTATTGAAAATGTATAAAACCCCAGGTCCTGAAGGTTAGTGGTGCCAGCGGGGCATTTGCCTTGCAGGTGTTGATGTGGGTTTTGATATCTGGTACTCCATATGGTCCTCTGAACACTGCCAGGAGTGAGGCACCATGAGTAAGCTCTGAGCACCACCTGGTGTGGCAAGAAAGAAAGAGAGAGAGATAAAGAGAAAGATATAAAAAGGTAAAGAAAAGAGGGAGGAAAGGAAAGAAAAAAGAAGGAAGGAAGAAAAGAAGCAAGGAGGGAAGGAATGAAAGAAGAATAGAAGTAAAAAGGAAGGAAAAAAGGAAGGAAGGACGAAAAAGGAAGGAAGGAAGGAAGGAAGGAAGGAAGGAAGGAAGGAAGGAAGGAAGGAAGGAAGGAAGGAGGAAATGCATAAAATCCCTTTGCAAGCTAGGAGTAAAACATTTCTTAAATCAGTAGAAGGCAATTAAAAGTGCCATTAGGGCCACACTCAGTGCCAACACGCAGGAATTTTATCCTGTCTTTTAAAGATCCTTTTTGCAAATCTGGATTCAAGGTTATGCATTTCTTTAGCTATTAACACTGGTTAGATACAAAGTCCTTTATTTACTTTATAAAGTTCACTGGTACTCAGGTGCCATCTGAGCCACACCCAGCAGTACAAAGGGAGGCTTGGAAGGCCAGGCCAGAAGTCAGAGTGGCACAAGCTGATCAGACATTCTACCACTTGAGCTTTTGCCCTTGCTCCTGGCTCTTTGTCTTATTGAACAGTGTAGTGCATATCCCTATATTTTAATTGTTAAAATAAAGTAAAATTACAGAGACATGAGAAAACACACAGGGAAGAAGTATAGAGAACTATTTAGCAGCACTTTTGAGGTGCACATTTCAATATATGACAATGCTACTATTTATATCATAATAGTCTCTAATTGCTGCTTTGATACCTTTTTAAGCCAGTGTTATTAGAATATTTTATAACTTACAAGTAGACTTATATAAGGCTGCCAAATGAAATATTTGAGGGGGATTTTGCTTTGAGATAAGTGAATTTTATCTATATTCATCTCTGTTTTTCTTGAATGTATTGAGATTTACTTATTGTCCTATATGTATTTATGTATTTTCTACATTGGTAGTGAGATATCTAACTATTTTCACTAGTTGTTTTATATTTAATTTATATTGACTTAATGTTTGTAAAGAATTATTAGTGATGATATCTAGTTTTATATACATATTTATTTTTCATCAATTTGTTTCTAATCTTCTTCTTCCTCCTCCTCCTCTTCCTCCTCCTCCTTTTTGGGGGGCCCTCACCCAGAGGCACTCAAGGGTTACTACTGGTTCTGCACTCAGAAATTACTCCTGGAAGGTTCAGAGGATCATCTGGGTTGCCAGAGATTGAACCCTGGTTGGCCATGTGCAAGGCAAACGCCCTACTTGCTGTGCTATCACTCTAGCCCTCTAATTTTCTTTTGTTTCAGGAATGGGGTGGAGATGTGAATCATACCCAAGTGCTCCTGCTCTGTGTTCAAGTAACACTCTTGCCTGTGCTTGGAGGACCATATGTGGTGCTTGGGGATGGCAGCTAGATTCAAGGCAGGTAGCTTTGTACTATCCTCCAGCCTTTGATCTCTAACTTTCTGAGAAACAAGTTAGTATCCTTATACATTTCACTCTGTCTCTTGGTTTGATATTTCAAATACACAGAATAACACAGGGAATAATATAATACACACTTGAGTTTCTATGATTTCTTTTTCAATTATCTTTTTTTAATAAAATCTTTATTTAAGCACCATGATTACAAGCATGTTTGTAATTGGGTTTCAGTCATATACAGAATACCTCCCTTCACCAGTGCAACATTCCCACCACCAATGCCCTACCCCTGCCTGTATTGAAGAGAGGAATTCTACTTCTCTCATTCCTTAACATTGTCATGCTACTTGTTAGTGTAGGTATTTCCCTAACAGCATTCACCACTCTTTGTTCAAATTGTAAGCTGGTCCTTCCAACCCTTCCAGCCCTAAACTATATTGTCTTCTGGGCCTTATTACAATAATGTCCTTAATTTTTCTTAAAACCCATAGATGAGTGAGACTATTCCATGTCCATCTCTTTCCCTCTGACTTATTTCACTAAGCATGATAGATTCCATGTACATCCACGTATAGAAAATTTTCATGACTTCATCTCCCTGTTGGCTGCATAATATTTCATTGTGTATATTTACCATTCATCTGTTGAAGGGCATCTTGGTTGTTTCCAGAGTCTGGCTATTGTAAATAGATCTGAAATGAATATAGGTGTGAGGAAATAATTTAGTATTATATTTTTGTGTTCCTAGGAGTGGTATCCCTAGGAGTGGTATAGCTGGATCATATGGGAGCTCAATTTTCAGTTTTTTTGAGGAATTCCCATATTGTTTTTCATAAAGACTGAACTAGATAGCATTCCCACTAGCAGAGGATAAGAGTTCTATTCTCTCCACATCCCTGCCAGTCACTGATTGTTCTTGCTCTTTTTGATGTGTGCCAGTCTCTATGGTGTGTGATGGTACCTCATTGTTGTTTTGATTTGCATCATCTTAATAATTAGTGATGTGAAACATTTTTTCATGTATCTTTTGGCCATTTGTATTTCTTCTTTGAGGAAGTGTCTGTTCATTTCTTCTCCCCATTTTTTAATTGGGCTATGTTTTTTTTTCTTATTAAGTACTGTCAGTACCTTGTATATTTTTGATATTAGCCCCTTGTCTGGTGGGTATTGGGTGAATAGTGTCTCCCATTCTGTGGGTGGCTTTTGTATCCTAGGCTCTATTTCCTTTGAGGTGCAGAAGCTTCTCAGCTTAATATAGTCCCATCTGATTTTGAAGTTCTTTTTGGTTTTGTTTTGAGCCACACCCAGTGGTGCTTAAGGCTTACTTCTGCTTCTGACCTTAGGCAACACTTCTGATTAGGCTCCAGGAACCATATGAAGTGCCAGCAATCAAGTGAACTTGGGTCTTCTGCATCAAAGTAAGTGCTGTCATCCCATGTTTCTAAAATTCATATGCAGCAAAGTGCCTAACTATAATTAAATCAACCCCTTTTAAATAGGACTATTTCCTACAATTTCTTCTTTATTTAATTGCAGATGGAAACCTTCATTTTCTTTTTTCACATTTAAATTTGTTTAAAAAATGTTCCATAACAGTAAACATAAGCCATGAGCTTGATTTAACTCATGGTGTCTTTTCTTTCTTCTAAACAACATATGAATAAATTTTATATCATAATAATTCTCACAATTGTCATTTAACTAAAAAATTTACTTCATTAGATTTATTCAGATTAATGGATATACTGTAGTTAATTTGGAGGGAGACCACACCCAACAGTGTTCATTATTTATTTTTTGTTCTGTGCTCAGGGATCATTTCTGGCAATGCTTGAGATACTATATGGTGTGCAGGGATCAGGAGTTGGAAACATGCAAGGCAAGTACCTTGACATCTAAACTACTTTTCTAGCATGATATAGTTGATTTTTAAATAAATAGATCTGAGGTTCAGATAGTATAGGGAATAAAGCACTTGCCTTCCTTAAGTCTGATTTCAGCTCTATCCCCAATCGGATGGTATTCTGGGCACAGTGCCAGTAATATCCCCCGAATACTGCTGACTATGACCCCCAAATGGACCTAAGTGTGAGTTAATGGAAATTATCAGTTTTCTCTTCAGAATTTCTATGCTACTCTACATTTTCAGCAGAATGACATGTAAGTTACCATTTCCCCTTATCCTCGCAAACATGGAGTATTATCTGATTGCCTATTATTTGCCACTTTTATGGATGTTAAGTTGTATCTTATTTTAATTTGCATTTCTAAGATAACAAGAAAGATTGAATATAATGTTGTACTTATTTTTTAAAATATAGCTGATTTCATCTGATGTGTGTATAATTATTTTCTGAACTGTATCAAGGTAGGTCACCTGCAGCATATCCACTTATCTTCATAATTCTTTTGTGCTTTTTTTTTACAGTGAATATTATCCTGCTTAAATGATAGGAAGAGAAATGTCAAAATCAGGAAATTTAACATGGATAAAGTACTTTAATTTATATTCTCTGTCCTAATTTTGTCGGCTGTTTCAATGTTGTCTTTTCTAATATTTTGTTTCTCTCCAGGACAGAATTAAGTTCAGTACCATGTACTGCTGTAGTTAGCACATATACCTAAATCTAAAATGGTTTCTCAGCATTTTTTTACTTTGTTAGTATTTTTTTGAGGAAAATGGCTAGTTATTTATAACAAAATGCCTCAATTTGGATTTGTCTGAAGCATTCCTTCTCAAGTGGGATTCCTCAAGAGAATTAAGCTCTAGGGCATCCATTGTATAGATTTAATTAATTTCTGTCCTATGCATCTAGAAGTAAGAATTGAAGAAAATAGTCACTCAAGTCCTTTTCTATAAAGCTTAATTCTGTTGTGGGACATGGGATGATGAAGATTGGCCATCCAATTCAGTTATGCATCATTGGCCAGAGGACCACAGATGTGACACAGCATCTGCAGATACTACAACCGGAGGCACAAGTCATCTGCCCTTACTTGTTCATACTAATTTTTATTGCACAATTATCATCTTTTCTTAGTTCATCCACATGCAGTTACTTCATTTTTCCCCAAGCATAAACCAGTCAAAAAATAGACATTTGGAGATCCTGCAAATATCCTTCTCCTCATCACATTTTCCCCTTAGGTTTGGCAAAATTTGATACTACTTGCTCAAATAAATCATTATGATGGTTACTGCACAATAGTAAACCTATGAAGAAATTGAACAGAAGCCAACAGAGAAACAAAGATAGGGACAAGATAAAACATGTCAAAGCTATAATAGAAAACATATTAAAAGCATGAAGATCTAGTATATATCCAGTCAGACTCTGTAGGAAAAGAATACTGAAAAGGAGGAACAAGCAATACGAGAAGAAATACTGGTTGGGAAGAATTCAAACTGATGAAAGATACCTGCCTCAGATAAAGGTCATCTGAGAATCTTAAGATTCTCAAATAGAGGGGTAAACAAGGGAGGGTACCAGGGACAAATAGATATATGATCACTAGTAGTAAGCTAGACATAGAGGGGACCAGTTACTCTAGCAGCCCCAGGGGTGTGTGGGTGGGGGATATGGGTTGCAGGAAGGGAATGGGGGTGGAGGGAGGACAAATTTGGTAATGAGGTGCCGGTGAGGTGGCACTAGAGGTAAGGTGCCTGCCTTGCAAGCGCTAGCCAAGGAAGGACTGCGGTTCGATCCCCCAGTGTCCCATATGGTTCCCCCAAGCCAGGGGCAATTTCTGAGCGCTTACCCAAGAGTAACCCCTGAGCGTCAAACGGGTGTGGCCCAAAAACAAATAAAAACAAACAAACAAATAAACAAAAAAACAAAATTGGTAATGGGAATTCCCCTGATTCAATGATAATATATACCTAAAATACTATTGTGAAGGATATGTAAGCCAATATGGTCAAAATAAAAATTCAAAAAAAAAGATTATATAAAACTACTAATTTCTTTTTTCTTAAATTGCTATATTTAATCACTGTGGTTACAAAGTTGTTCATTGTTGAGTTTAGGTCCTACAATGTCCACCATCCTTCACCAGTGCACTCCCACTTCCCATTACCGATGTCTTCCATTTCTCTCCTACCCCTCACTTCTGCCTTGGTCTAGGGCAGGCAAATTGCTTCTCTCTCTCTCTCTCTCTCTCTCTCTCTCTCTCTCTCTCTCTCTCTGTCTGTCTCACACACACACTCTCTCTCTCTTTGTCCTTTTGACATTGTGGTTTGCACTGTTGTTAATGGCTGAGAGTCTTGCCTGTTTCTCCACTTTCAGTACTAAAGAATTGCTCATTTCTTAAAGTTGTATAATTTATTCTTTTTCAAAAAAAGATGATGTCTTTATTACTCCTGGAGTTGATTTTAATGAAAAGTATGATGTTGAGATACAACTTTATTTTTTCCACATGCATATTCAGTGATATCAGCATTGTTTATTTGAAGTATATCTTTTCATATGTCCTGGGGTAACATGCATCACATGTAGAAATTATATCTGAGTTTTATTTATTTGTCTACTTATTTATAACTCAGCCATTATTAAAATAAGCTTAATTTCAATTATTTTTAAAAAGTAGTGCTATTCATTAAGGCAAGTTTATTTAATTTTACTTTTCAAAGTGTCCAGACTATTCTTTGTATGTATATGTCTACATCTATTTTAAAATCATCTTGTCAAGATTCATAACAGTAAATTGATATGATAACTGATCTGCTATTTTATCTGTACATTATTTGGGGTAAATTTATATCTGTTAACACTGAATTTTTTATTTAATGAATATGGCATATCTCTTTATGTAGATCTTATCTCATGATCATTAAGACAATACTATAATTTTTTATTAAATATAATTTTTATTTTAATCATAGTGGATTACATATCATTGACAATAATATTTTAGGTACATATTAACATAAAATCAGGGGAATTCCCATCACCGAATTGTCTTTCCTCCACCTCCGTTCCCGTCCTTCTTCCCATTACCTCTTCCCTTACCCCCGGAGCTGCTAGAATAAGTGGTCTCCTCTGTGCCTAGCTTACTACTTAGTGGTCTTACACATATTTGGTCTTGGTACCTCCCTTATCCCCCCCCCAAATGGGAGGCGGGACTAGATAGTTCAAGTTATGCGGTTTTGTTTGAAGAAGAGAAAAGTAATAACCTGGAGAAAAAAAAGAGAAAAAGAATCAGATACTCCGGAAATGGGCGGAGTCCTTCTAGAGGCTTTCATTCTTGGTTTGAGAGATGAAGGGGAAAACGAAGGTGAAACACCACAACAGTACATAAAGAACTGTCAAATAAAATATCCAGTGAGCATTCCAAAAACAAACAAACAAACAAAACAAAAGGGTAAGCACCATATAAAAGCCATGGTATTGAGATAAAAAAATGTGGCCAGAGTACATAAGAAAAGAAAAGAAGAAAATAAATAAAAAAATATAAATGGAGACATCCACTTCAATAGCCAAATTACAACAATGAAATCAACAAAAAATGGATAAGTAAATAATAATAAAAATTGTTTTGTGCTTTTTTTGTTCCCTCCTGCAGATGCACAGTAAATATTGGGGTCATTCGAAAAGGAATTTCCTTTGCCTAAGAGATACAGGGTTTCTCCACTCTTGAAGTATATATATAATCATGGGATTAACTATAGACTCCTTTTAGGTTCATTTACTCTCCCCTTGGTGCTTTTGTGGTGTATGGAAGACTTCTGCTCCGTCCTGGGTGATAACATCAAACCTCTGTATCTAGAGGTCTCGGTATCTGCACGAGTCAAGGAGTTGAACTTATGATTGTGTCTTTCTTTGTGGGTCTAGAAGTTCTGTTCCCTCAGTGTCATTTTAATCTGTCTTCTGTGGTTGGCGGTCCTGGTCTTTGCGCTGATCCTAGGATGGGCCTGGGATAGCATTTTCCGTTATGTTTCCAGGGGTCCCCTTCCATTGCAATAGTCTCAGACAGACCTCTGGAACTAGGGATCATAGTTGTTATGCAGGTCGTAGCTCACACCCTAGACTAGGGCTTTTTCATTGGTCCCAGGATACATACAGTCTAGCCGTGGTTCTGTCAGCCAGTCATTTGTAAATCGCGATCTTGGCATTTGGACAGACCAAAGGGTGACAAGTCTTCTGATTTTGTCTTATCGTTAGCTGGTGAGGTAGGATAACTTGCTCTTAGGTCAAGTTGTTCCCATTTTTCTCGTTTTCTGGGTATCATATTAGGGCTAGCACTTGTTGGTGTCCGAGCACTGTTAAGGATGTCCTGGTTGGGATTTGTTTCCTGTGGCTGTTGTGAAGAAGTGTGTCGTTTCTATGTCTGTGGTCCAGGGTTCAAGGCTGGACGGTTGGTGTCTAATCACCTGGGGTCTAAGTTGGGTCCACGTGGCATATTTTTAAGATGGGAGATACCCCTGTATTGTAAACAAGTATGAATTCTTATCCCTAATAAATAAGAGCTCATTTTTATACGTAAGATTTCCCCCTTTTTTTTAGTGTGCCTTTGCAGGGAGAAATGGTGCTACATTATATTGCCGGTGCATTTGAGGGTGGAGAGAGAAGAAAACAAAAACATGTCACACACCCAAAAATAATAAAAATAGAAATAAAAATATGTGCTCACGTATATATATATGACAAGAAAAGAAAAAGGATTTTAAAGAAATGAAGTAAAAATTAATTAAAGGGACAAGGTGATGCAAGAAAGTATCTTGCATTTGGGGAAAAGCAGGTAAAGAGGTAGGGTAATACAGGTCTTATACTTACGATGGTAGTATAGGTTTTCCCATTGTCTTTTGAGATTTTCTTGTGATGTGTGGGTTCTTGGGTGCCTTTTCATTTCCCAACCTGACCTTCTTGAGATTGGCAAAAGATTTGTGGTAGGGAGGACTTGGGAGGAGTTCATGCATAGGGGAATACTTGTAGAGCTAAGTCTGGTTTCAAGTAACAGTCCGCGTTAGGAAGGGTTGGTAAGGAGGACCACGCAGCATGAGTCAGCAGGGGGAGTTGGTTGGCTTTTCTTGTAAGGGGCCAGGTGTGGGTTTGACAGGTTGTCCCTTCGCTTGGGTGCTGGGTACTGGTTCGCTGGGGTAGGAGGTCATTCTTGATGCCTAATGGAATAGGAACTGAGGGTGAAGAGTTTTTATGTGGGGAATCTGGATGGGATTGTGGGGTGAAGGGATAGTTGAATTTTCAAAGGGGTGTAAGGGGAAAGTATATGGAAGGGGCAGGAAAGAAAAGAGAAAATAAATTAATAAGAAAAGGAGAGAAAAAGAAAAAGAAAAAAACAGAAGTGAGAAGAGTAGAGAAAAGAGCAAGGGAATGCTAGTTTGAGTGTGTTCAATGAGTAGGGCCTGTAGTATAAGTCAGTCACAGTCAACTATAGGTCACAGTTGCTGCTTCGGTGGTTTGGGTGGTCATGTGCTTCAAGTCCTAATTGAAGGTATTACCTAGGGATAAAGGGAATGTTAAAGAGTTTTATTGGGACATCCTCGTAGTGCAAGCTGGGTATGGTATCTCGTGTGATTGAGCCCCGAGATGCAATCTTAGTTTGTCCACACTTTGTATCCAAGAGCGCCTGTAGACAGAAAAGCTGAGAGGTTATTTTAAGTATAGAAAGATTAAGGCACTAAAACATATTTTTATGGCATGCTTCCATTGGAGTCAGTGGTTTCCCATGGTATCCTTTACCTGTAATCCTGTATAAGATCCCTAAAGGCTTATTATGGACCTTTGTAGTAGAAGGCTGAATACTTACCTGGTCTTTCTATGCTGCTGTTTCTGCTGCTGGTGGTTTTTTTGTGGTATAGTGTGTAGTCAAGAGTTTGTGTTGTTCCTCTTTTATGTGTTTTGGGCACTGCTCTCTGGTATATGTTGACTGTTACAGTGTTTGGGGTTTCTACCCTGTTAAACCCTGTTATTTGATTGTTGAGTATTAGTTGTATATAAGGTGTATGTTCTAGGTGCTTCAGAATAGTACTATCATTCTGTGTTTATCTTTCATCTTCTGACTTACTTCATTTAACATAATATGTTCTAGGTCCATCCACGTTGCTGCAATGATTGTATCATTGACCGACTGCCATGTAGTATTCCATTGTGTATAGATACCACATCTTAATAATCCATTCATCTGTTGTTGGACATCGAGGTTGGTTCCAAGACTTGGCTATTATACTGAGTGCTGCGATAAATAGTGGGGTGCACACATACTTTGGAATGAATGTCCTTCCAACTTTGGGGTAGATACCTAGGAGAGCAATTGGTGGGTCAAATGGTAACTCAATTCTGAGTTCTTTGAGCACTATCCAGAATGTTCTCCATAGGTGTTGGACTAGGGGCATTCCCACCAGCAGTGGTTGAGAGTGCCTTTCATGCTGCATCCCCACCAACATAGATTGTTCCTATTATTTTTGATGTGAGCCATCCTCACTGGTGTAAGGTGGTACCTCATTGTTGTCTTTATTTGGATTTCCCTAATGATAAGTGAAGGTGAGCAGGTTTCCATGTGTTTATTGGCCATCTTTTGGTCTTCCTCAGAGAAGTGTATATTCATTTCATCTTCCCATTTTTTTTATGGCTTTATTTGGTTTGGGGGCTCAGCTTTCTGAGTGTTTTGTATATTCTGGATATCAGCCCTTTATCTGATATTATGGGTGAAAAGATTTTTTCCCAGTCAGTTAACTGTCTTCTTGTGTTAAGTAGGGTTTCTTTTGCTATGCAGAAGCTTTTTAGTTTGATGTAGTCCCATTTGTTTATGTTTGACACTAAAGTTCTTGCCATTGCTGCTCCATCCTTGAAGACCTTTTTGATATGTAGGTCTTTGAGTGTTCTACCTATTTTCTTCTTTATAAAACCTTATAGATTCGGGTCTATTTCAAGGTCTTTAATCCATTTTGAGTTGATTTTTGTATAAGGAGTGAGGTATGGGTCAATTTTAAATTTCTTGCATGTGGTTTTCCAGTTGTACGAACACCATTTGTTGAAAAGACTTTCTTTGTCCCATTTCAAGTTCTTGCTCTTTTGTAAAATATCAGTTGACTGTATCTTTGGGGGCTTAAGTCTGGAAATTCTGCTCTAACCCAATGGTCTGAGGCTCTGTCTTTGTACCAGTACCATGCTGTTTTGATCACTATGGCTTTATAGTATAGCTTCAGGTTAGGTAAGGAGATGCCACCCAGCTTCCTGTTTTTTAGTATGTGTTTGGATATCCTGGGTCTTTTGTGGTTCCAGATAAATTTTATGATTGATTGTTCTAAGTCTTTAAAGAATGATGTCTGAATTTGGATGGGGATTGCATTAAATCTATATAAAAGTTTGGGTAGGATGATCATTTTGACTATGTTGATTCTACCTACCCATGAGCATGGGATGTTCTTCCATTTCCCAAGATCCTCTTCAATTTCTTTCTGAAGTGTTTTGAAGTTTGCCAGGTATAAGTCCTTCACTTCCCTGGTAAGGTTGATTCCTAGGTACTTGATGTTTTTTGATACTATTTTAAAAGGAGTTGTATTCTTAATATCTCTCTCTTCTACTTCGTTATTATAGTATAAGAAATGCTATTGTCTTTTGTGTATTGACTTTGTAACCAGCCACTTTGCTGTATTGGTTTATTGTTTCTAGGAGTTTTACTGTGGACTCTTTAGGGTTTTCCGTGTAAATCATCATTTCATCTGCAAAAAGAGTTAGTTTTAAATCCTCTTTCCCTATTTGAATTTCTTTGATTCCCTTCTCTTGTCTGATTGCTATTGCTAGGACTTCTAAGACTAAGTTGAATAAGAGTGGAGAGAGTGGACATCCTTGCCTGTTCCTGACCTTAGTGGGGAATGCTTTTAAGTTTTTCACCATTAAGGATAATGTTAAGCTGTGGGCTTTTCATAGATAGCTATAACTATCTTGAGAAAGGTTCCTTCCAGACCCTATTTTGCTTAGTGTTTTCAACATGAACTGGGTGTTAAATTTTGTCAAATGCCTTCTCTCTGCATTGATTGATATGATCATGTGGTTTTTGTCTTTTTAATTATTGATGTGGTGTATGATGTTGATTGATTTGCGTATGTTGAACCAGCCTAGCATCCCTGGGATTGAAACCCACTTGGTCATCGGTATATAATCTTTTTGATGTAGCGCTGGATTTGGTTTGCTAAGATTTTCTTGAGTATTTTTGCGTCTATGTTCATTAGTGAAATTGGTCTGTAGTTTTCATTCTTGGTGGTATCTTTGCCCTCTTTGGGAATCAGAGTAATATTGGCCTCATAAAAGGAATTGGGGAGGATTCCTGTCTTTTCAATGGTTTTGAAGAGCCTGTGGATCAGTGGAAGTAATTCTACTTAAAATGTTTGATAGAATTCACCTGTAAAACCATCTGGGCCTGGATTTTTGTTCTTGGGGAATTTCCTAATTATTGTTTTGATTTCCTTAGACATGATTGGCCTGTTTAGGCTTTCTAAATCCTCCTTTTCTAGTCTTGGAAGCTGGTATTTTTCCAAGAATCTATCACTTTCTTTTGGGTTCTCTAGCCTAACTGAGTATAGTTGTTCACAATATGTCCTAATGATATGTTGGATTTCTTGGGGTTCTGTTGTAATCTCTCCCCTTTCATTTGTGATCCTGCTTATTTGGGTGTTTTCCCTCTTTTTTTTTTTTTTTTTTTTGGTGAGCCTTGCCAGTGGTTTGTCTCTCTTGTTTATTCTTTCAAAAAACCAACTCCTGGGCCCGGAGAGATAGCACAGCGGCGTTTCCCTTGCAAGCAGCCAATCCAGGACCAAAGGTGGTTGGTTCAAATCCCGGTGTCCCATATGGTCCCCCGTGCCTGCCAGGAGCTATTTCTGAGCAGACAGCCAGGAGTAACCCCTGAGCACTGCCGGGTGTGACCCAAAAAAACAAAACAAAAAAAAAAAAAAACAAAAAAAACAAAACCAACTCCTGGTCTCATTGATTTTCTGTATTGTTTTCTTAGTTTCTATGTTGTTTATTTCTGCTCTGGTTTTATTATTTTGTGTCTTCTGGTTGTGTTTGGGTTTCTTTGCTGCTGTTGTTCCAGCTCCTTAAGATGGTCCTTTAAGCTGCTATTTTGTCTTTTTTCTCTTTCCTGACATAGGATTGTATTGCTATGAGTTTCCCCCTGATTACTGCTTTTGCTGTGTCCCACAAGTTTTGACAAGTTGTTTCTTCATTGTCGTTTGTCTCAAGGAATCTTTTTATTTCTTCCTTGAGTATCTCTTTGATCCAGCTGTTTTTGAGCAGCCTGTTGTTTAATCTCCAGGTGTTGGATTTTCTCCATTGTTTCTTTTTACAGTCAATTTTGACTTCTATTGCATAGTGATCTGACAGGGTGCTTCTAATGATCCTTACCTTTGCGATTTTATGCAGGTTAGATTTGTATCCCAAGGCATGGTCTATTCTGGAGAAGGTTCCATGTGGACTTGAGAAGAATGTGTATTCTGCTTTCTGGGGGTGGAGGGCCCTATATAAGTCTATGTGCCCTAGTTATTCTAATTTTTCATTTAGGGCTCTCATTTCTTTGTTAGTTTTCTGTCTGGTGGATCTGTTCAGTGGTGATAGTGGAGTATTAAGGTCTCCCACTACTATCACATTTCCCTTCATGTTTTTCTCCAGTTTTGCAAGCAGTTGCCATACATATTTTGCTGGCTCTGCACTAGGTGCGTAGATGTTAACCAGCATTAGCACTTCTTGGTCTAGTGTTCCCCAATCAGTAAGTAGTGACCCCCTTTGTCTCTGATCACTTTTTTGAGGTTGAATGCAATTTGGTCTGATATAAGAATGGCCGTCCCTGCTTTTTTTTTTATTTACATTGGCCTGGATAATTGATTTCCATCCTTTTATTTTTTTTGGGGGCCACACCCTGTGCCGCTCAGGGGTTACTCCTGGCTATGCGCTCAGAAGTTGCTCCTGGCTTCTTGGGGGACCATATGGGACACCGGGGGGATCGAACCGCGGTCCGTCCTAGGCTAGCGCAGGCAAGGCAGGCACCTTACCTCCAGCGCCACCGCCCGGCCCCCATCCTTTTATTTTAAACCAGTGCCTATCTTGTACTTGTAGGTGTGCTTCTTGTAGGCAGCAAAAATCTGGTTTATGTTTTCTAATCCAGTTCTCTATTATGTGTGTTTTAATGGGAGAGTATAGTCCATTAACATTTAATGAGATTATTGACAGCGAGGGCTGTTGTGCAGTCGTGTTGTTTAGGGTGGTTGTTACAATCGGGGGTTTGGATTGTGTAATTCATCTCTGAGTAGGTCATTTAGGGTCGGTTTTGTTTGCGCAAATAATGCAAGTTCATTTTTGTTTGAGAATGATTTTAGTCTTCCTTCTCATATGAATGAGAGTTTCACTGGATAGTGGACTCTAGGTTGAAAATTTCATTCAGCTATTTAAATATGTCATTCCACTGTCTTCTTGCTTGAAGTATTTCATATGGGAGGTCTGGTTTGATTCTAATGTTCCTTCCTTTGTATGTGAGGGTTTTTTTTCGCCCTTATTGCTTTAAGTAGGTTGCCTTTCTCTTTGTTTCTTACAATTTGAATTACTATTTGTCTTGGAGTTGGTTTGTTAGGGTCTATTTTGTTGGGGACTCTTTTAACCTCCTGGATTTGCTCAGATGTGTCTTTCCAGAGGGTGGGAAAATTTTCCACTATTATCTCCCTGACTAATTGTTCTTCCCCTTTCCCTGTTTTCTCCCCTTCTGTTATACCTACAATTCTTAGATTGTTTCTTTTGTCTTTGTTCATTAAATACTGGACTTTTACTTCCAGTGCTTTTCCTTCTATTTCTTTGTTGGCTTCTTGTTGTCTTTTGATTGCAGTTTATCTTTGAGTTGTTCTATGTGATTCTCGATCTGTGCAATTCTGCTCTTCTGGCTTTCTACAGTTTTACGTATTTCATTTAATTCTGTTTGTATGGAGTCTTTCATATTTTGTAGGAGTTCTTGTTTAAATTGGTTCATTTGTTCATCTATTGTTTTATTGTAATCTCTGGCCAGTTTGTCTTTCATTTCTTATAGCATGGCTTGGAATTCTATTCTCATGGCTGCTTTTAGGTTTTTCTCTCTTGGGTCTGCACGTTTTGGTGGACTTGGGAACTTGTTCTGATTTCTCTCCATCTCCCCTGTTGTTAATGTTTTCCTTGGTTTACCCATCTTTCTTTGCATTATTGGCTTGGCTTGGAGTGCAGTGCCTTCAGGTTTCAACCCGCTTTTGCCACCTTGGTGTGGGGCTGGGTCTCTTCTTGGGATGTGGCTTTACTTGAGTATGTTGGGTGATGTCGCTGAGTTTTGGACCTTCCCTCGTCCTCAGTCCAGCCTGACCAATCACCACTCCCTTCAAGCCAGACAGTGCAGGTTCACATTCTGGCCTGTCCCTGTTCCCTTGAATGGCTGCTTTCCACCCGCCCTAGTAGGCAACCTCCTGCACGCACTCTGGCCTGTTCCAGGAGCTCAGGGTTCCCTAGAATGGCCACTTTCCACCCGCCCTAGTCTGCGACCTCTTGCATGCACTCTGGCCTGTTCCGGGAGCTCAGGGTTCCCTAGAATGGCTGCTTTTCACCTGCCCTAGTCGGTGACCTCATGCACGCACTCAATACTATAATTTAAAAAAAAAATCTCACAAGTTCTTTGTAAGATTTATTCTTTTTTTTTTTTTTTTTTTTAGTTTTTGGGTCACACCTGGCAGTGCTCAGGGGTTACTCCTGGCTGTCTGCTCAGACATAGCTCCTGGCAGGCACAGGGGACCATATGGGACACCGGGATTTGAACCAACCACCTTTGGTCCTGGATCAGCTGCTTGCTATTATAATTATCTGTTGACTGGAATTATAGCTAAAAGGTAGAAGGCATGCCCCATCTGTTTGAGTGCTGAGTTTGATTTTCAACACCAAATAAGTAAATAGTTTAGATTATAAACAAATAAATAGCTATTTGTTAAAAGCATACAGGAATACTATAGTTGATACTCTGCAATTACACTGCAATTCCATTTCATTCCTAGGAATTTAACTAAATTCTTAATTTTAAAGTTATCAGTGCATAGTTTTGGATTATGTACTATAACTCAACATCATACTAGAGTAACAGCAGTTTTGTCTTTTCTTTCTGAATAATTATTTTTTCTTTTGTGTACACGTCTATCCTTTATTTTGTATTGTGTGCTAGGATTTTCATACAGTTTTGAATTGAAGTGGTGGTTGTGAACACCTTTCTCTTGTTTTGGCTCTCAAAATTACTGTTTCCAAGAGTTTTTATTAGGCTAGTGTCTTCTGTGGCTTATTTGTTTGTTGGCAAATACATTCTCTTCACTTCTAAGTTGGCAATTCTTAGTTACAATATTCATAATTGCCAGGCAGTAGCACTGGAATATTCCCATATTCTTATTGATTTCTTTTAAAAAAACTTTATTTATTTATTTATTTATTTATTTATTTATTGGTTTTTGGGCCAATCCAGCGGTGCCCAGGGGTCACTCCTGGCTTTGCACTCAGAAATCACTCCTGGCAGGCTGGGGGACTACATGGGATGCCAGGAATCAAACCAGGTTCCTGCCAGATTGGCTTCATGCAAGCCAAATGCCCTACAACTGTGATATCTCTCGGCCTCTCATTTTTCCTTTCTTCCATCCATCATTCTCTTTCTTTTTCTTTCATTAATTCATTCTTTCTTTTTTGTTTGTCTATTCTTTCCTTTCTTCTTTCTCTTTTTTCCCTCTCTCCCTTTCTTTCTTTCCTTCCTTTCTTTCTCCCTTTCTCTTTCTTTCTTTCTTTCTTTCTTTCTTTCTTTCTTTCTTTCTTTCTTTCCTTCTTTCTTCTCTTTCTTTCTTTCTTTCTTTCCTTCTTCTTTCTTTCTTTTCTTTCTTTCTTTCTTTCTTTCTTTCTTTCTTCTTCTTTCTTTCTTCCTTCCTTCCTTCCTTCCCTTCCTTCCTTCCTTCCCTTCCTTCCTTCCTTCCTTCCTTCCTTCCTTCCTTCCTTCTCCTTCCCTTCCTTCCTTCCTCTCCTTCCTTCCTTCCTTCCTTCCTTCTTCCTTCCTTCCTTCCTTTCCTTCCTTCCTTCTTCTTTCTTTCTTTCTTTCTTTCTTTCTTTCTTTCTTTCTTTCTTCTTTTTTGGCTTGGCAATGCTTAGTAGTGGTCAGAGGATCATAGAGGGTGTCAGAAATAGGACTTTAGTTGACACCATGCAAGACAAGCACCTTGCTTGCTCTACTATTGCCCCAGTTTCTTCCAATTTATTTCTTAAGTTAAAACAATCTATATTTGAGTGTAAATTCAACTTAGGCATAAAAACTTATCTTTCTATATGTCAATTTATTTAATTTTCCAATATATATTAGGGCAATTTTTCTCCTGATCCTATTGTGAAAATAATTGGTTGTAATTTGTGGGCCCGAGGAACTGTAAGAAAAGGTGGTAACAATTTACCATGCACAGAGAGGCCCACACCACCAGAGCCAGACAGTGGGGGCAAAAGTTAGTTCTGGGTTCCTCATAACTCCTCAACTTAACTGTAATTTAGCTAGTGTAAATTCGCTTACTTGCTTCTGCATTTTTTTCTCTTTTGCTTCTGCAAAAAGCAGAATGAATCCTTTTAAGGTGACAGCTGCCAGGTTTTTCTAAACTCTTGGTTGTTCAAATACGTTCTTTTTTCTTCTACTCACCTTGAGTTTTTTTTGAACTTCTTTGACAATATTTTATAAAATCCAGGATGTCATTTCACATATTTCTCTGAAATCAAACAGTTTATTTCACTTGGATTTTAATTACTTATGTTTTACCTTTAAAATTTTTTTTGTTGTGACCAATGTGAACTACAAATGTTTTACAGTTTTATTTAAGGTACATAGTGACAGTGCATTAAGGCCATTCCCACCACCAGTGTTGTCCTCCCTTCAACCCTGTTCTCTGCTTCCATCCCATACTTCCCCCCTGTGTCTCCTGACCTGCTAGTGTATCAAATCCCCTTTGTACCCCATTGTATACAACTTGTTGCAGATTAGGTGTCTTGATTCTGTTGTCGTTGACTTTGGGTTTGATATTTAGGTCTGATCATTTTTTATTTCCACTCAATCTTCATGTGATGATCCTGGTACCATCCACTTTTTTTTTTTATCCCCTCAATTTATGGGGCAGAACAAGATGATTCAAGTTCTGTGGTTCTGTTGGGGGGAAAAAGGAGAGCTGGGAAGAATCCATCTAGGAGATAGCAATCTCAATTTAAAACAAGAAAGGGAAAAGAAAAAAAGAAAAAGAAACCAAAAACACCCAAACAAGCCATAAACAATAACTAAACAACAACAAAAAAGAAAAAAAAAAAAGAAGAGCTGGTGTGGCAAGGTTATTTATTTATTTATTTTTTGCATAGGTACAGTAAATATTAGGGAAATTGGAAAGGGAATTTCCTTGGCCTAAGAGATACAGGATTTCTCCACCCTTGAAATATACTGTCGGGCCTGGAGAGATAGCACAGCGGTGTTTGCCTTGCAAGCAGCCGATCCAGGACCAAAGGTGGTTGGTTCGAATCCCGGTGTCTCATATGGTCCCCCGTGCTGCCAGGAGCTATTTCTGAGCAGACAGCCAGGAGTAACCCCTGAGCACCGCTGGGTGTGGCCCAAAAACCAAAAAAAAAAAGAAAAAAAAAAAAAGAAAAAAAAAACATACTGTCATGAAAACAACTACAGGCTCCAGACATGCTCATTATCAAACCCCAAATGTTTTGCTTTTTAGGCCACACCAGTGGCTATTCTTAGAATTTCAGTGCTAGAGATGAAACCTGGGTCTTCACCGTAAAAGTATTTTACTTAGCCCATTGAGCTATCTCTTCTGCCCCAGTATTTATATTTTTAATATTTACCAAAAACGGTTTTGACGTATTAAAACAGATTTTATTATGCAATGCATGATTTAAAATTTTAATCAATATAACTTGATATTCCTAAAACATCTTCATAGTTGGATTTTGTCTACATTGCATTAAATCTCAAACTACAACTTCATCAGTGGCTATATTTCATAAAGTTGAAGACTTCCTCATGTATCTGGACTAAAAATGTATTCCTCCAGAGCACATTTGCCTATATATGTATATATTCAGTATATATAGTAAATTATTATTATTATTATTAAATTATATATAATTTTATATATACGATATATAGCATATATCTACATATGTATGTATGTATGTATATATATATATATATATATATATATATATATATACTAGTTTGAGGGCACTACCTGGAAGTGCTCAGGTACTACACTTGTTGTTGTTTGCTTGTTTGTTTGTGTTACACCCGGCAGTGCTCAGGGGTTACTCCTGGCTCTATGCTCAGAAATCTCTCCTGGCTGGCATGGGGGACGATATGGGATGCCGGGAAAAAAAACAAAAAAAAAGAAACAAACAAACAAAGTATGTGCCATAAAGTTAACAAAAGGCATCTCAGGCAGAAATGCAGTGGACTCAAATTGGGGAAATGCATTTGTCTATTTCAAGTTAGTTTTACAAATCTTCTACCTGCTACCTTTACCCCAAATGAGTTGTATTTAGGGAACAAGCTTTTATGCTGATGGTATTTTTGTTTTGTTTGTTGGTTGGTTTTTGGGCTACACCCAGTGATGTTCAGATGTTTCTGAACTCAGGAATCAGCCCTGATGGTTCTTAGTACAGGGGTTTAAATGTGGTTCAGCTGCATACAAGGCAAGTATCTTACCCTCCTTACCTGCTATTCTATCTTTCATTCCCTGTTTATAGTCCTTATGGCCTTTTTTCCTTCAATAGAATCTCTTTTTCAAGTGGTCCACTTGAACTGTGCTTCTCAAATGTTTTCTCTTTGGGGATGGGTCAAGGGTGGGAAGGGAGAGCTTCAGATAGGTTTTGCATTTTGAGGACCTTCATGTCTTTAAATAGGTTTGATTTTTTTCTAATCTAGTGTCTTTTATCAATCCATTCACCAGAGCCTGCAACAATAGCTCTCATTTCCTTCTGTTGAAGAGTTCTAGGACTTTGCCTTGCATGTAGTTGACCAGAGTTTGATTCCCTGATTCCCACCATGATCCTCCAAACCTACCAGGAGTAAATCTTGAACATCACCAGCTTTGTCCCAAAATAATAAATAAATAAATAAATAATAAGTAAATAAATAAGAGCATCATTGTAAGAAGTGAGGTCTGTGTCATACAAATTTATTCTTTTTCATGTCACTAAAGTACATGTTTTAGAAAGTTTAAACTCTAAAATTTACAGAGTACAAAACTGCAGGTATTAATTCTGTTTAAATCCATCAACTATACACTCTCTAAATTGATAAATTTACAACTAAAAAGGGAGGTCTCATAAATGGAAGTATCTATAATAACTGCCCTAAGAAAAAGTGTCCATATCTAAAGATACAAAGTGCTCAAATTCAGATGACTTTTTGAAAGAATCAATTACAGTAGCTTATAATTATTCTGGAAAATTCAACTGATAAAAATAAATTTTGGTTTTAGAGACAGAAGATGTTCCAATGGTGCTTAATATTTGGGAATAGGTCTCTTTTCTTCGCATTTGTGATGCTATGTCTTGACATTCTGGTAAACTTTAAGAAGTCTGTGTGGCTATTCATAAGCATAAGGTGGAGTGAGATTGAGAGGGAGGGAAATTTGGTTCTGTTTATTTATCTGTTTGTTCATTGACAATTTGAAGCTTTAGAGAAAAGTTTTCTTCTCCAGCAAAATAAAAGGGAGGATGGATAGATAGGATTGAAATTATGCAGAGGCATTGCAGTTTTATCCTGTTTTATAGAAAGCTTGATTTTGTAAATATTTTATTTTGGAATATTAAAAGTACAGCTTGGTTAAACAGTAATTACAAGTTTCCTAATTAAAGTTATACACTGTAGGCTTTTGTTATCCATTTTTACAAGCAAAGCAAAGGAATACTTGAGAATTAAAGAGACTGTTTATTATTTTAGTAAAACAGAAGAAAGTAATTATGTGTTCAGGACTTGGTGTCAAGCAGATAGGGAGAGCACCTGCTTCCTAAAGAGGATGTAAATGGGGGAAGAAAAAGAACTCAAGAGAATTTTTAAATAAAAATTGGTTAAATGTAAACAATCTTAGTCTGAGTGGCTGTAGTGGTACTCTTAACAATTCTCCTACTTCTCTACTTCTAATTCCTTCTTTTTATCATTACAGCAGGCTTTAGGATACTACAAGAAACTTTTATAGAATGAGAAAAGTTTTGTTAGGGCTACAGCAATAGTAGAACATGTAGGGCATTTGCTTTGCAATTTTAGATTCATTCCCCAGAATTCCGTAAGGTTCCCCAACCACCACTCGGAGTGGTTCCTGAGTAATACTGAGCATTGATGGATGTGGCACAAAATCAAACAAATAAACAACAGCAACACTTCTCCCCCCAAAAAAACCCCAAATAAAAAAAAGTTTTGTGACATATTTCCCTGAGAAAAGAAAACTGATTAAGGAGTCAAAGAGATAGTACAAAGAGATAGTACAGCATGTAGTCATCCTTGGTTCAATTCGCCTGAGCATTGATGAACAAGATTGACCCCTGCACATAGAGTCAACAATAATCCTTGAGCATAGTGGGGTATTGCCTAAAAAAAAAAAAAAAACCAAACTTAAAAAACCCAACAACTTGATTGAAAATAGGTGAAAGGGTAGAAAATTGTTACTCTCTTTAGTATTGTGCTAAATAGAAATTTCAGGCTAACTTCATTGTATACATGACTGGATATCTTCATATGAACCCAGAAAACCAAAGCTAAATCTTTCCCATTCATCAGAGCAGACTGCATTTGTCTTTGTGGGTTGACTAGCCTGATGTATTCTAAAGAAATCTTATTGAATCAATGTTTATAAGACTGATTTTTTTTATTTGTTTATTTTGTTTTGGCCACACTGGATGTCACTCAGGAGTTACTCTTTTCTCTGTGCTCAGGAATTACTCCTGGCAGGCTCAGGAGACCAGATAGGACTCAAGTTTGATCCTACCAGCTGTGCTATCACTCTGGTCCAAGGTTGTTTTTTTTTTTTTATTTGAAGACTAATTATAACATAAAAAGAGGTATGACAAAAAGGTCAGAATTTCTGCAGAAAAATCTTCACCAACCATCCCTTATCCCAGGATTCTCCTTCTAGGTTCTAGTGTCTTGGTGCCTCTACTTTTTCCATATAATGACCTGCCTTGATCTGCTTCCTGCAAACTCCCTATTCTATTGCTACTTATTCCTATCTGTTTTATTTTTAGAACAGCTTGCTTTTTCCTTTGAAAAAAATAAATTCCACCTTACCATGAAACTTGGGAACCAGCCGAAGCTTGATTTATCCAGTAGTGGGCTATCAAAGCAGCTTCTCAATAGAATTGTCCTCGGATTCTTTTTTGAACGTAATTTTTATTCTAGCCACTGAGTGTTGTTCAAAAAGTAAAACATGCTCTTCTAAATAAACAGAAAGAAGAAAGTCATTGTTCTTTCTCTATGAAGTGGTGAATGAGAAGGTATAATTATTGAGAATTACTTATTCTGAAGAGCATATAACTCTTTTGCTCACAGAATATTTCAAAGCCTTAATTTTGCCTTGAACATGTGTAGGACAGTGGCTCTTTAACTACTGAAGGACAGAAGGAAAGTGTTTCTCTCCAAAAATCAGGCTCAGGCCTCTTAAGAATACTCAGATTACAGCTCAGATTCATGATTTCTATTGCTACATAATAAGTTACCAAAATATAATGACATAATTTTGGGAGGTTTATTTTGTTGGTTTCTTTGAGGGGCGTTTAGGTTACACCTGGTGATGCTCAAAGTTTATTCTTGGCTCTGGGGTTAGGGTTCATCCCTGGTGTAGCTCAAGGGACCAAGAAAAAAAATCAGGAAGTGAACCTAGGTCAGCTGCATAGAAGGCAGGCGCCATACACACTGTCCTATGTATGTGGCCCCAAATTTATAAAACTTATCTCTCAGTTTCTGCAGGACTGGAATTTAGGAATGGCTCAGCATGGTCTGATGACTTAGCTCACAGTTAGATAAGATTGCATTCAATGTGTTGGAAGACTATGTTTCTTTTGGGACTCAGCTTCTAAGTTCATTTGTTGGCAAAATCTAATCACGTTCAGCTGTATCCTAAGATCACCATAATATTGCCCTTTTTTCTTTTTAAATAAAATTATTTATTTTAATAAGTAATAATTTTTATATATAAAAATGTTATTTTAGACATTGTGCTTTACAGAGTTGCTTATAATACAGCTATTTCTGGCATTGAATATTCCAACACCAATGCCTCAACAGTGTAACATTCCCTCCATCCTTATTACCAGTTTCCCAACCTCCCCAAAGCCTGCCCCTTGGCAGGTACAAATAATTCACTTAACATTACTTGGTACATTTAGTTGGTAATGGGATTAACAAATAAAAACTTTATTACAAGAATATTTGTGAAAATTGTTATAAATCACAATGAGGCCTTTATATTATTGTGTGAAGGTTTACTAAGATGTTAATTGTTAGTTGAGCATTCTAATGCAGGTTTTGTTTGTTGAGTTTATGTGGCTTCTGGATAATTTTACATCGAATTTTCTGTATTCCTACTGGGAAGTCAGTATTAAAATTATAGCTTAGAAGATCACATGGTCCAAGACTTTGAGGATATGTGGAGTTGGGCTGTTGAACTCATATGTGACAGCATTCATTTTGGAAGTGCAGAGATGTGGAGGAAGGTGACTCACCTGGCTACAAACATCCCTTTGGAGGATGTCAGCCTCAAATCAGCACATCTGGTATGTTTGTCGGCTAGGAGTCTCTACAGAGATTAGTGGGAAAGCAGTGAGGTTGGGCTATAGATGTGAAGGCAGCTATAGGGTTGTCTATGTGTGCAGTTGCCAGGACTTCCAGATGACAGGGGATTTGCCCCAACCTCTCTTTAGGGTCCTCATTATCTTGCCTGTTTTTTAAATTCTGAGTTTAGAGACTAGCTAAGGTTCTTTGAAATTGCCACACTTTTATGTTGGCAAAAGACAAAAAACTCCTCAGACATCAAAGATAGTTTATTTTCTTATTTTATTAAATTTTTAAATTGAATCACCATGACATACAGTTATAAAGTTCATGACTGAGTTCCAGTCATACAATATCTAACATCCATCCCTTCACCAATGCACATTTGCCATCGCCAAAATCAAGACAGTTTATTATTTCACAGCAACATTCATAGCCAAAGCATTACATTGACCTGGATTTCCCGTAATCTGTAAGAGGCTGTAGACCATGTGAAGAGGACCATGAAGATGTAGAAGTACAACAAACACACTCCATAGATCTTTTCCAAGGGGCACTATTCTCTGAAAGGACAGACTTCTCTGAAAAGACAGACTGTCTATCTTTCCAGATAGTTATGTTCCTAGAGAAACAGTTTAAAACAAAAGAAGTAAATAATTTTGTTAAAATAAAAATTAAAAGGGGGAAATAATGTTTTACTAAAAAAATTATTTATTTTTATGTCCTCTTTTTCCCCTTTGTTGTTATTGGTATAAGTGGTTGTTGCATAAATGTCTGGCAGCAGTGCTTCCTTATTTATTTAGCTGTTGTGCTTACTAGGTGTTATCCATCAGGTTGTGTTACTTGTGCAACTGATGGTGATCCTCACCCAGGTTGATTCTCCTTTAATTGAAGTGTATGTACATTTATTTACCTGCCAGGAGTCTTATTTTGTGTGTGTGTGTGTGTGTGTGTGTGTGTGTGTGTGTTTGGGCTACACTTGGCAGTACTCAGAAGGAACTTTTTGTCATACAGGAATCACTCCTGGCAGGTGCTGGGGACCATGTAGGGTGCTAGGAATTGAGTTGGATTGGCCACACGGAAGGTGAGGATCATAGCCATTGTATAATCTCTCCAGCTCCAGGACTTGCATGCTTAGATTAGGGACATAAGTTATGATGTGGGATCATACATGTGCTTGCCAGGGTTATCCTCTCCTAGTCATGATACTAACATATCTCTTGTTGCAGTGAACATCCGGGAACACAACCTTTTTTGGTGGTGCTCACCTAATCTTGGTCTTAGTGCAGCCTAAAATTACTGGGTATCCAGACAGCAGATCTGCCAGCTTCAAGTAGTGGATGGGTTTTAAGAAAATTAAAAGTCATTTTTGTAACAATCCTCAGAGACAATGAGAGGAGGGCTGGAACTTCCAGCTCACTTCATGAAGCACACCACAAAGAGTGGTGAGTGCAGTTATAGAAATAACTACACAGAGAACTACCATAATCATGTGAATGAATGAGGGAACTGGAAAGCCTGTCTAGAGTAAAGGTGGGGGTGGGGTGGGATGGAGGAGTTTGGGACATTGGTGGTGGGAATGTTGTACTGGTGAAGGGGGTATTCTTTACGTGACTGAAACCTAATCACAATCATATATGTAATCAAGATGTTTAAATAAAGAAAAAAAGTTTAAAAAAAAAGAATTATGCTTGGCACATAAAATATCTAAAGCTTAAACTCATGTTCGTATCTTATACAAGGAAAATCCTCTACCCTACCCCTGAAGTTTCCTGGCATAAGACCAACTATAGGCTCCAGGCAAACTAGTTTATTCAATCTAAGTCATTATCTGTAGTGCCAATACAGTTTTATTTTTCACGCAGTCTCTATTGTTGGCATCAGGTTTCTGTATTAAAGATCCTGGAATCTGCACATCCTACATTGAAGTCCGGCTGGTGTGGAGTATCCTCTAGTTTCACCTCACAATTAAGAGGAAATACAGCAAGCCCTGTCCAGTAAGGAGGTCATTGTTCTTGTTAAGTCTTTTCAGTGTTAAGGGAAGTCTCTTTTGAGTAGATCGATGTCAGAGCAGCTGTAGGATCTTCCCTGGTAGAGGATTGCCTCCAGGTGATGTTATAGATAACCTTGGATGTTTTGTAGATGTCTTCTCTAGATCAGGGGTGAATGAAGAATGCCCATTCTTCTGAGGCCTGTGCCAGGTCTTTATGTCAATGTTCAGGGTGTAAGGTCCCATTGCACTACAAGATTTGTGTGTTCCCATCTCTATTAGATAAGAACTTATTGGTATGTATAGTATTTTCCCGTTTTAGTGTGCCTAAGCAAACAATAAATAGAGCCACGTGGTGTTATCAGAGTATATGGGGGCGTAAAAACACGTCCAACAATATCCATGACTTGGTTCAAACATGAGCATTTAACTGAAAGAGAAGGTAAAAAAAAAGAGGGGGGGGGAATCGTCACTGTATAAGAAAATATTCAGCAAAAGTTATAGCCGTCAAAGAAAACACCCATAAAATGTTGAAAAGACATACGTGTCCTTTTTATGCCTTTTGGAATAGTTGGTGGGTGTTAACTCCAGGGCACCACTTTGGTCTGTGACTTAGGACTCTACAGTACTTAAGTTAGAAAGGGTAAATGAGGAGTAGATGTTAGGGGTTAAGGAAGGTAAAGAGAAAAATGATCTTTTGTAGGGGTGTGCAAAAGGGCAGAGTACAAAATGGACATTCTGCATACATAAACATAATTCAATGATAGTGAGTACTATTAATGTATCTTGTGCTCGTGGGGCTCTAGCCCCGCGCAATTTTGAAAATATAGACTGAAAAGAGATTACCAGTGAAGCTGGGAGACCAGAAGTTCAGGGCCCCACCCAGACCCTCTCTAAGGAGCTGAATGGATAATGGGGGAAAGCCTAGGGTACCTTCAAGTTCTGCCAAGGGACCCAACTCACCGGCTTGCCTAGGCATGTGGCCTGGGGAAGCCCTGGAGATCTGGAGCAAGGCGGCAGAGGGGTGCTGGGGTTACCCAAGTCCTGCACACCCCCTAGGCCTGGTTAAGAAGGCCTCCTGCATGGCAGAGGCCTGCAGAGCCTCCATGCTACTAGGCTCGTGGCTCCCAGGAAGGAGAGCAATGTCCAGTTTTTCTAAGGAATCTCTTTATTGTTTTCCAGAAAGTCAGGACTAGATGACATTCCCACCAGCAGTGAATTCCCACCAGCAGTTCCCTTCTTCCTACATTCATGCCAGCAGTAGTTGATCTTGTTTTTTGTGATGTATGGCAGTCTCTGTGGCTTGACGTGATACATCATTATTGTTTTGATTTGCATCTCCCTGATTATTAAAGACATGTAGCATTTTAAAATATTTTTTGTCCATCTGTATTTCTTCTTTGAGAAAATGTCTGTTCATTTCTTTTCCCCATTTTTTGATGGGGTTAGATGTTTTTCTCTTGTTAAGTTCTGTCAGTACCTTGTATATCTTATATATTAGCCCTTTATCTGATGAGTATTGGGTGAATAGTTTCTTTCATTCCTTAGGTGACCTTCTTACCCTAATCATTGTTTTCTTTGAAGTGCATAAGCTTCTCTATTTGATATAATCCCATTTGTTTACCTCTGCTTCCACTTGCTTGGACAGTGGAGTTTCCTCCTTGAACATGACTTTAGTCTCAATATCATGGAGTGTTTTGCCTGTTTTCTTCTAGAGACCTTAGTTTCATTCCATTATTATCTATTTTTATTTGGCCTTTGTGCAGGGTGTTAGAGGTCTGAGTTCTCTTTTGCAAATGGCTGACCACTTGTTCCAACACCATTTATTGAAATGGCTTCTCTTGCTCCATTTTGCGTTTCTTGCCCCTTTATCAAAACTTAATTTATTGTACATCTGGAGGTCATTCTTTGAATACACAAGTCTATTCTACCGATCTGTTTATTCCAGTACCACACTGTTTTATGATTTTTGCTCTGTAGTACAATTTAAAGTTGGGGTAAGTGATGTCTCACATATTTTTCCCCTTAGGGTTTCTTTAGCTATTTTTGGTCATTATTGTTCCCCATGAATTTCAGGAGTGTTTGATCTACTTCTTTGAAGAACATTATGGTATACTTAGATGGATTACATTAACTCTATATAATACTTTGAAGAGTATTCCCATTTTAATTATGTTAAACCTCAGTCCATGAGCATGGTATATGTTTACAATTTCTTTGTGTTCTCTTTTATTTCTTGAAGCAGTCTTTTGTAGTTTTCTTTGTATAGGTATCTTACTTCTTTTGTTAAGTTGACTCCAAGGTATTTGAATTTCTGTGGTGCTACTGTGAATGGTGTTGTTTTTATAAAATCTATCTCTTCTATCATTATTGTATATAGAATGACATTGATTTTTGTGTGTTAATTTTTGTAGAATAACACTTTGCTATATGAATGTATTGTTTCTAGAAGCTTTTTGGTAGAGTCTTTAGGACTTTCTAAGTATACTATCCTGTCATCTGCAAACAGTGAGTGAGAACTTGACTTCTTCCTTTCCTATCTGGATGCCCTTGATATCTTTTTACTTGCCTAATTGCTATGGCAAGTACATCCAGTGCTATGTTAAATAGGAGTGGCATGAGGGGGCAGCCTTGCCTTGTGCCAAATCTTAGGGGAAAGGCTTTCAGTTTTTATCCACTGACTATAATATTTTCCATGAGCTTGTGGTAAATAGCCTTTACTATATTGAAAAAAGTTCTCTCTATTCCCATCTTCTTGAGAGTTTTTTTTTATCATGAAAGGTTGTTGGACCATTTGGTTTGTATGAATCTATTGACATGAACATGTGGTTTTTAATTTTCCTTTTGTTGATGTGGTCTATTATGTTGATTGACTTGTGTATGTTGAACCATCCTTCCATCTCCAGAATAAATCCTAATTAGTCATGGTGTATGCCTTTTTTTGATGAGGTGATGGATCTTATTGGTTAGGATTTTATTGAGGATTTTTGCATCTGTGTTCATCACAGACATTGGTCTGTAGTTCTCTTTTTTGTGGCATCTCTGTCTTCTCTTGATATTAGGGTGATATTAGCTTCATAAAAACTAGGGAGTGTTTTTATTTCTTCAATTTCTTGGAAAAGGCTGAAAACTATAGGCAGTATTTCCCCTGGGAAGATTTGAAAAATATCACTGTGAATGCATCTGGCCAGGGAATTTCTTTTGGGGGAAAGACTTTTGATTACCATTTTAATTTCCTTAATAGTTATGGGTTTGTTCAAATATGCTAGATCATTTTGGTTCATCCAAGATGTTATAAGAATCCAAGAATTTATCTATTTCTTTCAGGTTAACATGTTTTATCTATTTCTTTCAGGTTATCATGTTTTGTAGTACAAAGTTTCTCAAAGTAGTCTCTGATTACCCTTTGCATTTCTGTAGTATCTGTAGTAATATCTCCATTTTTATTTCTAATTTGGTTTATTAAATTTTTCTCTCTTCCTTTATTGTGAGTTTTGCTAGTTGTTTATCAATCTTGTTTATTTTTTTTTCCAAAAAACCATTCCTGCTTTTATTGATATTTTGGATTGTTTTTGGATTTTCCTTTCATTGATTTCTGCTCTAATCTTTGTTATTTTCTTCTGTCTACCTATTTTTATTGCATTTTGTCGATCACTTTCCAATTTTATAAGCTGTGACATTAATTTATTTATGTAAGCAAGCTCCTTCTTCTTTCCTGATGTGTGCTTGCAAAGCTATAGATTTTTCTCTTGGTACCTCTTTATCTGTGACCACAATTCTAATAATTTTTGTCTTTGTTCTCATTTGTTTCCAGGAATCTTTTGATTTCCTCTTTTATTTTGTCTCTGACCCACTGGTTGTTCAGTTATGATCTATTTAATTTCCAGATGTTAAAATTTTTCTTTGTGTCTGCTTGTTATTCAATTCTAATTTCAGTGCACTATAATGAGAAGGTAGTCTGTACAATTTTTATCATCTTTATTTTATGTAAGTTTGCTTTATGAGCTAGCATGTTGTATATTTTGAAGACTGAGCCATGTGCATTGGAAAATAATCCAGTATTCTGGTGATACATATATGTATCTGTATATATATATATATACTTCTTCAATTGCTCTTTTCATTGCTAGTACATTCTTGTTAAGTTTTAACTGGTTGACCTATCAGGTGGTGACAAGGCGATGTTAAGTCTTCCACTATTGTTGTGTTGTTATTAATATCTTTCTTCAAGTTTGTCAGTAGTTCTAAATATTTTTCTGGTCCTTCATTGGGCGCATATATGTTTAGGAGTGTGATTTCTTCCTGTTGTACATATCCTCTGATTATTAAGAAATGTCCATCTTTGTACCTTATAACTTTTTAAGTCTAAAGTCTGTGTCATCTGAAATTAATATGGCCACTCCAGCCTTTTTTGTTTATTTGTTTGTTTTGGGGACATAACCAATGATACTCAGGGGTTATTCTTGGCTATGGCTTGGGGGACCATATGTGACTCCAGGAGATTGAACCGCAGTCCATCCTAAGTCAGCCACTTGCAAGGCAAATGTCATACCACTGCACCACTGCTCTGGCCTCTACTTCAGCCTTTGAGTTTGAGTCTGAGTTTGTTCTGACTGTTTAGGTGTGTTTCTTGTAGGCAGCAAAACTTTGGATTCAGCTTTTGGATCCATTTTGCCACTCTCTGTCTCTTATCTAATGCGTTTAGTCCATTGACATTGAGAGAGATGATTATTATGGGATTTAGTGTCATCTATTAGTAGGAGTTTGGTATGTCTTGTGGTCTGTTTATTCTTAAAGTTGAACTTTCAGTTCATCCTTTAGGGTGGTTTTAATTCTGTAAAGTTTCTAAGCTGTTGTTTATCAGTGAAGATTTGTATTATTTCTTCAAACCTAAATATAAGTCTGGCTATGTGAAGTACTCTTGGTGATGCATCATTTTGTTGGGATTTTCTTACTGCATTTGGTTTGGGCCTTGAAGGTTTCTTGTGACAATTCTGTGGAAAATCTTAGGGATGCTTTTGGAATGTAATTTTCCTTTTTGATTTTGCTGTTTTCACTATTCCATTCCTATCTATGGGGTTTGTCATTCTAATTAGGATGTGTTTGGGGTTGGTTTTCTTTGGATCTCTTTTGGCTGGTACTCTTAGGGCAAGTAGGATTTGTTTGAATGCATTTTTTAGCTCTGGGAGTTTCTCTGCAATGAAATCCATAATTACTGCTTCTTCATGAGGATTTTCTTCCTGAGTCTCTGAGAGTCCGATGTTTTTTTAATGTTGTTTTTATTGAGTTTATTAAAGACTTCTATTTTCATCTGTTCATTTTTTGAGGACTTTTCCCATTGTTTGATTTTTTTATTTTTTGGCCACACCCAGTGACTCTCAAGGGTTATTTCTGGCTATGTGCTCAGAAATCACTCCTGGCTTGGGGGACCATATGGGATGCTGAGAGATCGAGCTGTGGTCCGTCCTAGATCAGCACATACAAGACAAACGCCCTACCACTTACGCCATTCCTTCAGCCCCTGATCTATTTTTTTATTTTTGAGACTATTTTTCAACCTCTTCTTTTGTATAGAGTTGTTATGCATCTCATCTTCAAGCTTACTAATTCTGTCTCCTACCAAAGTTACTCTGTTGGCTAGGCTTTCTAGTGAGGTTTTCATTTTGTCTACCAAGTTTTTTTAGCCCTGATATATGTTTTAAGTTTTCTTATTTTTACTTTCATATCTTCTTGATTCTTATTTGTGGTACATTCAGTTCACTTCATGTTTTATTTGAGTTCTATGAACACCTTCCATATTTCTTCTCTAAAGTAATTATCTGAGGGGCTGGATATATAGTGCAGCAGTAGGGCATTAGTCTTGCATGCACCTGATCCAGGATGAATGGTGATTCATTTCACTGCATCTCTTATATTTCCCAGAGCCTGCCAGGAGCAATTTCTGAGTACAGAGGAATAACCCCTGCCAGGTGTGGCCCACAAACCAAAAGGAAATAAAGAAGAAAGAAAGAAAAAAAGAAGGAAAAAAGGAAGGTAGGAAGAAAGAAAATGAAAGAAAGAAAGAAAGAAGAAAGAAAGAAAGAAAGAAGAAAGAAAGAAAGAAGAAAGAAAGAAAGAAAGAAAGAAAGAAAGAAAGAAAGAAAGAAAGAAAGAAAAGAAAAGAAAAGAAAAGAGGTCTTACCAAAAGAAAAGAAAGAAAAAGAAAAAGGAAAGAAAGAAAAGAAAGGAAGAAAGAAAAAGAATTAAAGAAAAAGAAAGAAGAAAGAAAGTTATCTGAAAGGCTGAATAGGCTGTTGGTACTTTTCAAGTCATTGTAGCCTCCATTTTCTTTCTCTAAACATGGTTAGACCTGCGTTATTTTTCATTGTTGCCGTTGTAGTGTGATGCTTTCCATGTCTTGTGCTGGTGTTCCTTGACTAGGAGGAGCATTGGCCATAGAGCAGAGTTAAGTGGCCATGCTCCACTGGTTCTTTGTCTTGGATTTTGTACCTTACCTGAGCACTGCCGGCATGATTTTCTGGTTCCAAAGCAACAGGCTCTGCTACCATGGCCTCTGCTGTCTTCAGGAGACATGGGTTCCTCAGCTTTGAGTCTTCGCTTTGGATTCTTTCCCCAAAACTGCAGGTTCTGCCCTGATATAATATTTTTTTCCCTTTGTTTTTGAGTCATCCCTACCAACTTACTCCTGACTTTGTGCTCAAATATCACTCATGGCAGAGTTCCTGGGACCATATGTAGTTTCGAGGATTTGATTTAGATCTTTTGCAAGTAAGAAAAGTGCCTTAATTCCTGGCCTATCTCTTCAGCTTTGATACAATTTTTTTTGTTTGGTTTTTAGGTCACACCAGGTGGTGCCAGGGGTTACTCCTGGCTCTGTGCTCAGAAATTACTCCTGACAGGATCAGGGGACTATAGAGGATGCCAGGAATGATCCTAAGAAAGCAGCATGCAAGGCAAACACCCTATCCATTGTACTGTTACTATGGCTCCCTAATACAATTTTTTTATGACTTGCTACCAATGGTCTATAGAAAAGATAGCAACACTGATCTCCTGGTTAAGATGGCCCCTATCATGTTTCTCTGTTAATAGTGTTATGTTTTGAAATTAATGAATCTCTTGTTGGGAGACATTTTATATTACATAAATCAAATACTTTATAGTAATATTAATCATAAATCCATTGAAAAATCTTTATTTTTGGCAGTGTTGGTGACCAGACCTCACTAATGCTTTACTACAGGGCTATATACCCAACCATCATTGATATATCTTTTCTGAAGCTATGGTTACTCTGGTAATTAATGTGATGATTACTTGCCAAATGACAATAATTAAATTTTTTTTCTTTTTTTTAAAATAAAATCTTTATTTAAGCACCATGATTACAAGCATGATTGTAGTTAGGTTTCAGTCATAAACAGAACACCCTGCTTCCCAACACCAAAATTTTTATTATTTTCAATATTCATTAGATGGAATTCTACTTTATAAAACAGTTTTTCTAGGGGGCTGGAGAGATAGTACAACAGGACTAATAGGACAACAGTCTGGAGAGATAGTCCCATTTGCCTTGAATGTGGCTGAAATAGACTTGAACAACACTGGGTTTGGCCCCCTGGACAAAAATAAAAATAAATTAAAGAAAAATCCCAGCCTTTTCTTCTATTATACCAATTATTATTGTCAGTATGGTCTTTTTTTTGTTTTTGTGTTTTGTTTTGTTTTGTTTTTTAGTTTTTGGGTCACACCCAGCAGTGCTCAGGGGTTACTCCTGGCTCTACACTCAGAAATTTCTCATGGCAGGCTCAGGGGACCATATGGGGTGCCAGGATTCGAACCACGGTCCTTCTGCATTCAAGGCAAAAGCCTTACTTTCAAGCTATCTCTCCAGCCTCGTCAGTATGGTCTTTTAGGTAATTACTAAATAGTAGAGTTCTCATCCATTACTGACATTGATTTTGACACAAAAATATCTTTGATTTGATGGTCAATCTCTTCAAAATGGATTTTCTGTAATTTTCATGTGTCATCGTCATATTTTTGAGAATTTCCTTATCTCCTTACAGTGCTGATGATACTTATCAACAGAAAATCCTAGGAGTTATATCTATATCTATATCTATATCTATATCTATATCTATATCTATATCCATAACCTACCTATATCTACCTAAGTATCAAAAGCCTTAACTTTATCTTACAATTCCATTTCAACCCCACAATAGTTATTCTAGACATTTTATTTTCTTCTTTTTTAAAAAGCAAATTCACCTTTATTTTATTTAAACAATTTTTTTTACATTTATGGAGGTAACAAAGTTTTACATAAATTCCAGCAATAAAATGTTACCATATCATTTATAGTGCCAATATTTCTCTACCAAAGTTTATAGAATCCTTATTTTTACTTTTATGACTACCTTAGGTAAACATAGTTCTGTTTTCAGAGTCTGCAGATTTGTTTTTATTGGTCATCATCTATTCCCTTGTTTTGTTTCTTTACATATTACCTACAAATGAGATAATTTATAAGGTATCTTTCTTTTCCTGACATTCCTTTAGTATGACATGCACCTTTTCATCTACATTGCAGCAAAAAGCAAGACTTAATCTTATTTTAAAACTAGATTGTATTCCATTGTGTGTGTGTGTGTGTGTGTGTATGAACACACATAACGATTTCTTTATGTACTTACCTTTTATTAAACACTTGTACTATTCCCAGAGTTTGGCTGTTGTAAATATGCTTTGATGAGCATATCTTTTGAATGATTATGTTTTGTACTTTGGATAAATGCCAAAGAGTGGAACCATTAAATCAAACAATGGTTTTAATTTTTGAGAAATCTCCATGCTATTCTATTAGCAGGAGTCATTTTGTATTCTCACCAATGGTGAATGAGAGTTCTTTATTTGCTATAACCCCACCAGCACTTGTTTCTGTCCTTCTTGATATAGGCTATTCTCACTGGTGTGAGGTGATATTTAACTTTGGTTGTGACTTACAAATACCTGATAATCAACAATGTTTAGCATTTTCTTAAATGCCTAATTGCTACTTATTTATTGTGTTCAGAGGAGTGTCTGTTTAGCTCTTCCAGCTTTTAATAAGGTTGTTGTAGTTTGCTTTTAAATTTTGTGAATGCTTACTATATCTTAAATATTAGCTCCTTGTCAGAAATAAGATGTGCCATTCACATTCACATTCAGTAGAATGACTGTGATTTTTGTGATACTTTCTTTCATTTTAATTTGGCATAATTCTATTTATTTTTATTATTTTCTTCTTCTCTTCTTTTTGTCATTGCGTTGGTTGTTGCAATAACTGGGAATCGTACAATCACATGGCTGTGATGGTCACTAGAGATCTATTGTTATAGATTTTATTTTATTTTTTTGGTTTTTGGGTCACACCTGGCAGCACTCGAGAGACAGTTGGCACTGGTGGTGGGAAAGGTGCATTGGTGAATTATGTTGTACATTGTATGACTGTAACTCTCAATCATGAAAAGCTACCTGTATGGAAAAAAACTGTAGTATGAACAACCTTGTAACTATGGTGTTTAAATAAAAATTAATAAAACTAAAAAAAAACCTCATCTTTCTTTGCATAATTCTCCTTCTTAATCTAGGTTTAATCACCTGATTTCCTATATCTATCTATATATTCTCTCTGTTCTCTATAATTTCCTCTCTCTATATATTCTCTACTCATCACTGAATATAATCACTAGAATAGTATATATTTTAGCCATAAAATATATAGTCTTATGTCTGGTTTCTTTCAATTTGCATAATGCTTCTGAAATTCAAACATATTTAAAGTAATAGTTTACTTATATTGGTGAATCTTTTTACACTCTATCCATATATTACAATTGTTTTTGCATTTACCATTTGATAGACAGTTTTATTTTTGCTTAGTGTTTGATTATGATAAAGTTGTAATGCATATTTCTATACATATTCTATTTTATAATACAGGTATTTGCATGATTACTTTTTTTATTTATTTTTGTTAAATACTCAAAAATGAGATTGCTGGATTAGGCAACCTTACAAACTATCTATATGACAAAACTATGTAGATATTATATAGAATACCTATATGCTCATTTGCTTAACAGTTTTTAAAATGGTCTGTGCTATCTTGTATTCCCACTAGTAATATTTAATAGTCCCATTTGTTTCATTTTCATATTTATAATTTTTCATCTTTATTTCTTTGTTTTGGTTATGTGAATTATTTTTTAAATTTTATTTTATTGAAACCATTGTGATCTGCAAGTCCTTCATAGTTGAATTTCAAATATACAGTGAATCAGAGCTATTCATACCACCGCTGTTGTCCTTCTTCCACCAATGATTCCAAAGTATATCCTATACCACCACCCTTTGTGCTTTGGCCTTCCAGTATAACATGCCTGTTTAAGTTTACACTGTTAAAGTTTAGGTCTCTTGATCCTATTGTTGTTGACTTTGGCTTGGATATTTAGTTCTGTCCTTTTTTTTTCTCCACCAATGCATCTGAGACCACTTGACCCTTGGCCTGTATCCTTTCTTTTTTCCTTTCTTCTCAATTTTATAGGTAAAACAAACTAATTCATGTCCCAAGGTTGTACATTCAACTTTTGGGATGGATGGTCATATTCATACTTATTAATATAAATTTTTGAAATAATCTTTTGGTGCTCTATGTCTTTACTGATATAATGTCTGACTGATGTGTTCCATCGTGAGAGCAGACTATTAAAGTTTCATAATTATATTGTGCTGCCATTGATGTATTTTCAGATGTCTAATAGTTGTTGCTTTATGAATTTTTCTGCTCCTTCATTTGGTGAATATATGTTGGCAAGACTTAAGTTCTCTTTATCTATTAAACCCACAACTAGTGTGTAAACATCTATTCTTATTACTTCCTTTTGGTGGGTGAGAGGTGCTCTCAAGTGATGCTCAGGAAGTCTGGTGGGACAATTCTGGCTTGGCCTCCTGGGCTGTTGATTCAATGCAATGGCCTGAGGATGCAATGATGCTCAGGCCAGGTTATATCAGAGATTACCCATACCACTTCAGTAATGCTAGGAGGCCTTAGGTCCAAACTAGTGATGCTCAAGTGTCTCTAAGAACTCCACCCAGTGATGTTTGGAATACAATGTGTTGATGGGGATATACTATATATTTGATCCTTCTTATTATTTCCTTAACCTTGTGTGCTATTTACTCTGGTAAAAGTATGGCTGTCTTGATCTTTTTTTTTTAAATCATTGTTATTCTGTATGATTAATTTTCTAACTTTTCAATCTGAGTCTGTTTATCATAAAAGTTCAAGTATGTCTCTTATAAACTAAAAATATATTTTTATTTATCCAGCAATTATCTGCCTTGTGATAGAAGAATTTAGTCCATTGACATAGAGAGAAATTATTGATGGGAAGTAATTTGTTGTTGTTTGGTATGAGGATTTGACTTCTCTCTTGCTTCTTTTGCATAGTTTCTGTATAGTCTAATTTTTATGATAATGTGTCTTGGCTGTTTTGTTTGAACTTATTTATTTGGCACTCTCTGGACTCGGATCAGTGTGTAATTCTGGATCCTCCTGGATCTTTTTTAGCCTGGGAAAGTTTTCATTGTCATCAATTTCACTAGATACTTTTCTCTATTACTTTTTCCCTCTTCTTTTAAAATTTTTATAGTGCTCCTGGTTCTATGCTCAGGAATCACTCTTGGTGAAGGTCAGGGACCATATGGGATGCTGGGAATCGAACCCAGGTGGGATGCATGCAAGGCAATCACTCTACCCATTGTACTACCTGCTTTTCACATGGTCAATCTCATCTGATACTCAAGAGTTCACCAGGAATAATCCCTAAATGCAAAGCTACGAGTAAGCCCAGAGCATAGTTATGCATGGCCCCAGAGAACAAAATAAAACAGATAAAAATATCTAATTTATTACCCTTTTATTGACGATGTCATGTGCTTATCTTTAGGGAGATAGATTTGATTCTCAGGTTCTTTCATTCTGCTGTTAAGTCCTGCTATTATATTCTTCAGCATCTTAATTTCTGTTTGGATGGCTTTAATATTTTTCACCAAATTTTCTTTGAGTTTATTGAATCTTGCAATAATTTTCTCAGTTCAGTGAACCTCAAGAGGATTGTTGCTCTGACATCACTCTCAGGACTATTAAAAGTTCTTCTATATTTGATAATTTTGGGGGGCTCCTGTCCACATCTGTTTATGCAGTTAAAGTTCTTCATATTACCATTATCTCTGATGCACTGTGTTCAGTTCCAGGTGGTCTGAACCTTGAAATGGTGCTCCCATCACAACATTATTTCAGACAATTTGTGATTCTTATGCTCTTATCACAGCAACAAACTCTAGCTGACTGTAGCTCTGGCCCATGGTTCACAGTTGTTGCTATCTTGTAGTGGATGTGGTATCTCAGACCATTTGACTTGGGCAGTGACTGAAGTTTTGGTTCTGTGAACCCAGTAACTATTGGTTAGCAAGCTGATCTTTGTACCTTGTGGGATTTTTGCATTTGCCAGTACCAGTTTGAGGATGGCTGCTCCAAACTGTGGACTAATGAGTGGGATTCACCTCCAAATTATCTTTATTTGGTGCAGCCGACGGAACGGCAAACTCTTCTCCCTAAATGAAAAAATGTGACATATTCCAATCTGTGAGGCCATTATTCCCTTTCAAACACACATTTCTTTTTGCTGTGCTGCTATGGTCAGGTGGCCATCCTGGTGCCTGCAGTTCTATTTTTATCTGGTCAGCTACTTGCCTGGTTGGCTCTGCCAAAGTGGATAATAGGGAAAGACACGAGGTATAAAAGGGCACTTTGTTTCTTTATGGTTATCTTTCTAATTAGATTTTGCTTTTTATTCCTGTAGTTAGTTGTAGTACTAATTTGTTTCTAAAGGAATAGTGGGTTCTAGTTTGAAGTTTTTCTAGAACCAGTTCTATCACTGTTTTTTAGATATTCCCATGTCCATTCCTTGTGGGCTTTAGTTCAAATTTTCTTGTTTCTTGTTTTTTTTTTTTCCTGTTGTTAGTTTTCACCCTAAACAAAGATGGTTTCCAGCCAGTTTTGGCTTCTCTCCTCTCTCTCTCCCCTCTACCCCTCCCTCCCTCATGCCCGTGTTTCACCATAAACTTGGTTTGAATTATTCCCTGCAGCAGCTTCTGTTCTAGACCCATTCTTCTCGGGGTGGGATTATGGCATGTGGAGACCCACATTCCTCCAATTTCCCTAGTTTTAATAATTGGGCTATTTTTATTACCAGTTCTCTGAAATAAATTATAAAACATATTAGATAATTTAGAAGGCAAATAATTGCACAATGTACTTGACAGCAAGATTAATCCTTTGCTGGCCAGATTATGGTGAAATTTCTTTCTGTTTACACTCTGCAGTACTCAAGGATTTATTCCTAACTCGACTCAGGAAAAATACCTAGAGGTGCTCAGGGAGTCATATGTGATGCTAAGATTCAAATTAGAGTTAGGACCACAGCCACATGCATGACAATTGCCTGACCTTCAGAATTATCTGACGTCTGGTGACATTGTTGTTTGTTTGTTTGTTTTTGGGACACACCTAGGGATTCTCAGAGGTTACTTCTGGCTATTTGCTACTCCTGGTGGGTTTAGCAGACCATCTCGAATGCTGAGGATCGAACCTGGGTCAGCTGCATGCAAGGTACATGCCCTACTAGCTGTATTATTGCTTTGGTCCTGCTTCTGGTGATATTTTTAAGGTAAAATCTGTGTTATGATGATAGTAGCAACTTACTTTTATGTTAAAATGCTTTAAAAAAGACCAAACAGTAGTATGAATATTAAGTAGAAATAAAAAATGATCAGACTTAAATACCAAATCCAAAGCCAATGACAACAGAATCGATACCCAATCTACAACAAGCTAGACACAGAGGGGACCACTAATACTAGCAGCTCGGGGGGTCAAAGGAGGGGGATATGGAATTGCATGCTGGGAACAGGAGTGGAGGGAGGACAACACTGGGGGTGGGAATACTCCTTATTCAATGTCACTATGTACCTAAAATATTACTGTGAAAGATTTGTAATCCACTTTGGTCAAAATAAAAGAAAGAAAAGAAAATGCTTTAAAAATATTATGTCAGCATATACTTTCAATAGATAGCATGCCTGTTTCTATTTAGAGGAATTTTGAAAAAAAAAAAAACAGAATGCTTGCGTTATAATTATAAAAAGAAAACATATTTATAAGAAAATTTTTGAAAAGTATACAAAATTGATAATAAATGGGGCTTGAGTGGTAGTACAGCAGGTAGGGCACTTGCCTTGCTTACAGCTGACCTGGGTTTGATCCCCAGCATCCTATATATAGGTCTGAGCTACCACAAATAATTTCTGAGTGTGATTCAGGAGTAATCCCTGAATACTACTGATTATGCTGCCCCCCCCAAAAAAAGAAAAAAATTGAAGATTAAAATTGCTTCACATAAACAGAAAATAATGGACACCGATTTTGCCCAGGTAGTTTAGTCCTGGATTGGATGCCATATAGGTTCTCTTAAAGGGGGGAGGGAACATATTTCCCTTTTTTGCATGAACTATTGCAGCACAACTCTAAATCCTACAGAAATATTCAGGCTCCATGACTTAACCTTATCACACATCTCAGACACCAACTTTTATTAGAACTGAAAATTCTGGACTGAACCATGCAATACCGCAATATCTCAACGTAGAGTCAGTCCAATAGTATCACAGAAAATGGCTGATGGGAAAGTTACATAGTAATCTACCCAGCTCAGTGAACCTAAACAATAACACAGACGGCTCATTTAACACCAAGCACAGCCCAGTAAATTCTTAGTCACTGAATTTAGTAACTCCATGGAGAGATAATACAATCATTTTAAATTGACCTGTGCGGATCAAAGTTTTGATAATACCGTTTGCCTTTGTTTTGCATTCTGTTGTAGCATTATGAAGTAAATTTGTTTCTGCCTGCATGGAGGCAGGCTATAGTGGTTGGTGAGAGATTCGGGGGATTGGTGAGAGAAAGTCATAGTGGTAATAGATTGGTGTTTGACTATTTAATCATAGTGTTATTACAAATATTTGAAAAATTATTATCTTAAAAATAAAGTAAAATTGCTTCATATTTTATATAAGGGACTATTAAATCTTAGCATAAAAGGCTATTTTATTTTTATTTTTAGGTTTTGTTTCCACACTGGGTGGTGCTCCAGGGCTTATTCCTGGCTCTGCATTCAGGGAGTATTCCTGATGGGGCTCAGGGGACCATATTGGTTACCAGGGATCCAACAAGGCAGGCTAGCCTCCTGTAAGGCAAGTGCCTTCACTTGTGTACTACTCTGATGTTTCCACTTGTAGCTATTTTCAATGTAAATTTCAAAAAATTATCAAATTATCTATAGGTAATGTACATTACCTATAGAAAATTATAACAGTTTGAATGTATTGCCTCTTTCCTTTCTGTTTCTAAACCCAATCTCTGTGCATTTCTTATTTGTGTTTATTTATAATTTTGTTTTGTTTTGCTTTGCTAATAGCCAAAAGTGCTCTGGGCTTACTTCTGACTCTGTGCTCAGGAATCAATTCTAGCAGGCTGCTGGGAATCAAACCCTAGCCTTCTGGCATGCATTCAGTTGGTAAGGATATTTCTCTGTCTTTGCCTTAAAATTTTTAAAGATCCCCCTAGAGTTTTTTTGTTATAACTTTTACTATAAACTAGGCAAAGAACAGTTTATAAAATTATAAACTTCAATTATTAGGGTTAGACTAACACACATTAACTTTTTCCCTTTATAGTCAAATTTCTTTACTATTTGTTCTCTTAATAAAAGGTTTATCAAAGAAACCTGTTTTGAAGCCCTTCATTTCCTATTAGTGTCAATTAACTAAAATAAGATGACCTAAAAGAACTTCAGATAACAATAGTAAAGCTCACACGACCAAAAATTTAACATTCATCTAATGACAACAACTTCAGATATGTCTTTATTGTTTAGAATTTTTGATGTTGGGGTTTTATTCAAAGGGTTATACAAACAGAGATTTTTGAAACATTCCTGTTTCAAATTATTTTGGTTGAATTACAAATCTTTAAAAGTGAGGTGAGGCTTTATTATAATGGGAACAGAGTTAAATAAACTCTGTTTTTGTAGGAAGAACTATATAATAGGACTGAGTGCATTTCTACAGTATGACTGTGAGTATATCTTTTCACAATCTTAGTAAAGCACTCCTAGCTTTTATACAGTGTTATTGGTCAAGTGCTCTGTGAGTTTCTCTGTTTCTTTTCATCTTATTGTTTAACACATCTTTTTCATATGAAGTACCACCATCCCAGATGACCCCATCAGGTTTAAATTATTAGCCTCAGATCATTCAGCTGTTAGAAATATTCTACATATTTATCTCTAGAAGTAAACAACAGCTTCAGTTTTGCATGTCAACAACTCTGGAGAACCTTCTTCTCAACTTGGATAAGTTCGATCTTAAGAGCAGCATTTGAAATCTGGTTGGCTGATAAGATTTGGAAGGACAACAATGCAGCAGGTTAACTAACTTGTGCTTTGTAATTGGAAAAGCATTTGATTTACATGATCAAATTAGAAACAGCTTGAGATGATTTTTGTGAGGCAGATACTGTCATTATTTCCATCTTAGAAAAAAAGAAAATCAAGACTCAAATTAAGTGACCTATTCACAATGTCATATTGTAGCACTAGGATTTAGAGCCATGGAAACCTGTATTATTTTAACATGTAAAGTTTGGTTTAAGTCACTTTCTACACAGATATGTAAACTCTAAAAGATGTTTGTTTCAAGCCACAATTTCCTTTAAGTACCAATCAATCATTCACCAACATTGCCATTACAAGCCATTTCAGACTTCAAGAAGATAATGGGGGATAGGCTGCTGACTCACAAAGAATTGAATGCATGTATCATTAGATCCACTTCTAGTCTTGTCACCTTTAAATTCTTTTTTTGGGGGGGAACACACCCGTTTGATGCTCGGGTTACTCCTGGCTAAACGCTCAGAAATTGCCCCTGGCTTGGGGGGGACCATATGGGACACCGGGGAATTGAACTGTGGTCCTTCCTTGGCTAGCGCTTGGAAGGCAGACACCTTACCTCTAGCACCACCTCACGGGTCCCGTCTTGTCACCTTTAGAAACTGTTCAATAGCAGAAACTTCATGTACTTAAATTATGTAAATTTATGTAAGTCATAAAAATACTTCTATTAGTGTTTTCCTAATATAGACCCATTGTAATATTAAGCATGCCTGAAAATTTTTCAAAAATGGTAGGATGCTATTTTTAAAAAATTGCTTTCACAGAATTTTACATTGTTTTTTGTTTTTGTTTTGTTTTATTTTTTTGGGCCATACTGGGTGATGCTCAGGGGTTACTCCTGGCTTTGCACTCAGAAATTGCTCCTGGCTCCAGGGACTATATGGGACACAGGGAATTGAACCAAGATCCGTCAAGGATCAGCAGCAAGGTATACTTGACATTGTTTTTATCTGAGCCCCCGGCCATGGAAAACTTAGTGAAGATTAAAAAAAAATTACTCTACCTTTTATTTTCTAGAAAACAGCTTAATGAGACTTAGATCTGCCTTTTTGTTTATATATTCCTAAATTAGACACAGATTCTTTCAAATTCTTTTTCTTTGCTTCATAATTGGTTAGTCACACTACTTGTCCCCAATGTTTAGTTAGAGAGAAGCAATTGTTAACCAAATCTTGGTTACTTTTTTTCATCCTTCAGTGCCCAGAGCTTTGGCCCACCCTGTTCCAGAGCTGGGCCAGAGGTCCTCAAACTTTTTAAAACGGGGGCCAGTTCACTGTCCCTCAGAACATTGGAGGGTCTGACTATAGTAAAAACAAAACTTATGAACGAATTCTTATGCACACTGCATATATCTTATTTTGCAATGAAGAAACAAAACAGATACAAATACAATATGTGGCCCACGGGCCATAGTTTGAGGACTACTGTAAGTAGAAAAGGGTAGGGAGGTGTAAATGAAAAGGGTCTAAGAGGTGGGAGGGAATGGGAGAGGAAGGAGAGCTAAAGGAGAGGCACTGGGAAAATAGAGAAAAGAAAAGAGTTGGAGGGAGAAATAAAGGGAGGGCTGAAGAGCTTTCTTTGGTGTTTTCTTATTATAAAGACACATTCAATTGGACAAAGGATCCTGTCCTTATGACCTCATTATTTTAACTCCCTAATCCAAATTCAAGCACAGAGGAGTTAAGGAAAGAAACATATATGCTTTGGGGAGGAGAGGACAGATATATTCAGTCTACAACATCTACAATTACTGTAAATTTTAAATAATAAGGTTGGGTAGGTAGCTCGAAGAATTGAACTATGTATGGCAGCACTGCATAGACCTGCAAGAACTAAAACCAAAATAATTTTTAATAATTTAATTATAAAATAGTGAATTGGGTCTCTTTACCTTTCTATTTACTCAGGTATACAGAAACATATATGGAGAATATGTCATGCATATACTGACAAATCCATACACAGAGTCACACGTATGAAGTTTTATTTTTTAATGGAATCTCACAATCCATATTGTTCTTTATTTTGCTTTTTATTACTTTACAATAAACTCAGAAGCTTTCCAACTCAGTTTCTGCGAAACTATTTTATTATTTTTAAATAGCTACTCAGGTTCTATGATGGAATTGTAAGTTGTGCAAGACATATAGGTTATTCTCATTATTTTTGGCTAGGCTACCCAACAATGGTTTGAAAGCAAGGACAAAAATCAATACAGAATAAGCCTGGTTTCAAATACATTTTTTTAAATGCAGTTGTGAAAGGATAGAATGAAATAAAGTAAATTATAAGGAGTACTTATTTCAAGATGGCAGAAAAATAGATACTTTTATTAGTTAAACAATAAACAGCTGCACCTTTATGTTTCACACTTGGTTTGGTTGCGGAGTGGAATTTTTTACCATCTTCATTGTGAGCATGAATGTTAAAAGACCAGGGTATGTGATAAAAATGTGCCCTGAATACCACCTTCCACAAGATTATCTCAAAAGACAATGGGGAAGTCTATATTTCCTTTATAAGTTTAAGACCTCTATAATATTACCTCTTAACCTGTTTATCCCCAAATGTAAGGTAGTCTCCTGCAACACTTTGTTCCCTTAATTATTTTTTAAACTCATTTTTATTTATTTTTCCCTTTATATATGCGAGAGAGTGTATATATATATATATATATATATATATATATACACATATATATACACACATATATATTGTCTTGTTTTTGTTTTCTTCTTTTCCTTAACTTCACCTGTTTTGTTCTGCTGGGTACAAAAACCTACAAGAAAAAGTCTTGCCTGAGATAAAAGCTGAGATCAAAACCAGGGCACAGAGATGATGGAACCTGACACTCTCACCCCCAAATGCACTAGCAATATAATATAGCTCCATTTCTTTTTGCGAAGGCATACTAAAAAAGGGGAAATTTTACGTATAGAAACAAGCTCTTATCTTTTTTTTTCTCTTATCTTTTTTTAGGCTTCATTTTTATTTTTGTATAGTGACATAACATAACATATAATATAATTGATATAATAATACATGTAAGTCAAAGAAAGTTTCTGATTAAAAACACAATTCTTTTTCATAATGACTTACATATCTTTCACAGTAGTATTTTAGGTACATATTAACATTGAATCAGGGGAATACCCATCACCAACTATGTTCTCCCCCCATTCCAGTTCCCTTTCTACAACCCATATACCCCACCATCACCCCCCAGGCTGCTAGAGTAGGTGGACCCCTCTTTGTCTGGCTTACTATTAGTGATCACATATCTGTTTGGTCCTGGAACTCTCCCTTGTTTCTCCTTCTATTTAAGAGGCAGAGCTAGAAAAATCGAGGTATGTGGCTTTGTTTGAAGGAAAGAAAAGCAATAGATTGGGGTACAAAATAAGAGGGAAAAAAAAAGAAGTCAAAAGTTAAATACGCTGAAAATGGACAGAGACCCTAGAAGCTTCCAACCTCAGTTTGAGAGAGGACGTGAAAAAGGTAATTGAGATACCACAACAATACAGAAAAAAAAATCGAATTAAATAACCAGTGAGCACTACAGCAATAAAGACAGGCACCACACAATAGTCTCGGTTCTGAAATCAAATCATGCTCGAGTGCAAAAAGAAAAAGACAAGACAAAATAAAATAATATTGGAGACATCAACCGTAGTCTCCACACCAAAATAAAGACGTCAAAAAAAATCGATCAATCGATAAATAAACATGTCGAAAATTATTGTTTTGTGCTTTTTTTCCCCTTCCTTTTCTTTATCCCCCTGCCTAGGCACAGTAACTATTGGGGATATTGTAGAGGGAATTCCCTTGACCTAGGAGATACAGGGTTTCTTCGCCCCTGAAGTATACTGTCATGGGATTAACTCTAGATTCCTTGCATGATCATTTACTCTCCCTTGCTGCTTTCGTGGTGTGTGGAAGACTTCTGCTTTGTCTTGGATGGTAAAATCAGACCTCTGTTTCTAGAGATCTTGGTGGCTGTGCAGCTCAGGGAATGGAGTTTATGAAGTCTTTTTTTTTTTTTTTTTTTTTTTTTTTTTTTTTGTGGTTCTAGCAGTTATGCTTCTTCAGTGTCATTTTAATCCATCTTCTGTAGTTGGTGTTCTTGGTCATTATGTTGCTCCTAGAATGGAGCCTGGGATAAAATCTTTCGTTATGTTTCCGGAAGACCAGTTCAGTTGCGGTTGTCTCAGTCAGACTTCTGGAATCGGAGCTCTTGTTTGTTGAACAGCTCTTGTTTGTTGAACACATCGTATACCAAAAGCTAGGCTAGAGTTTTTTGTTGCTGTTGTTGGTGGTGGTGGTCCCTGGATGCATACTGTCTAGTCTTGGTTGCAACAACCAGTCGTCTGTATTTAGCAATCTTGGCTTTTGCACAGATCAAAGGGTGACATGTTTTCTGATTTTGTCTTATCGATAGCTGATGAGGAAGGACAACTTGCTCTTGGACCAAGTTGTTCCCATTTCCTCATTGTCAGGTTATCAATTTAGAACTGGCTCATGTTGGTGTCAGAGCAGCATTGTAAATGCCCTGGAGGGGATTTGGTTCCTGGAGCTGTTGTGGAGAACTCTGTGGTATCTATGTCTGGGATCCAGGAGTTAAGGCTGAACGGCCAGTGTCTAGTTCCCTGGAGCCTAAGTTTTTTTCCACATGACATACATTTAGGGTGGGAGATGTCCCTGTGTTGTAAACAAGTATGAGTTCTTATCCCTAGTAGATAAGAGCAGAAACAAGCTCTTATCTACTAGTGATAAGAACTCATACATTTTACAATACAGGGACATCTCCAACCTTGAACATATATCATGTGGTTCCAACTTAGATTCCATATGATTAGACAGCGATTGCCCAATCCAGAACCCTAGATCTCAACCATAGAACCGACACAGTTCTCTGCAACAGCTCTAGGAACCAAACTCCCTCTGGGACATTCTTAATACTGCTCTGACTCCAACAAGCACCAGTTCTGATATGACATCCTGACAATAAGAAAATAATAACAACTTGGTCTAAGAGCAGGTTGTCTTACCCCATCACCTAATGATAAGATGAAATCAGAAAACATGTCATCCTTTGATCTGTGCAAAACCCAAGATCGCTAATTACAGAAGACTGACTCTGACAACCATGACTGGGCAGATCTTATCCTGGGACCAATAAAAAAGACCTCGTCTAGGCTTTGACCTACGATCTGTACAACAACCAAGATCCCTAATTCCAGTGGTCCGACAGAGACAACTGCAACTGAGCAGAACTTCTGGAAACATAATGAAAGACTCTATCCTAGGTTTCACTCTAGGATGGGTGCAATAACCCAAACCACCAACTACAGAAGACTGATTGAAACAACAGTGATAGAACAGAACTTCTAGAGCCATAAAGAAAGACTTCAACCTAGGCTCCAAGATCTCTAGTTACAGAGGCCTGATTTTATCATTCATGACTGAGCGGAAAGTTTCCAGACATCACCAAAGGACCTAGGGGAGAGTAAAAGAGCATGTACAGAGCCTGTAGTTATTCCCATGACAGTATATTTCAAGGGCAGAGAAATTCTGTATCTCTTAGGCCAAGGGAATTCCCTTCCTAATCTTCCCAATATTTAATGTGCCTATGCAAAAAAAAAAAAAAAAAAAAAAAGAAGTAGGACAAATTAATTTTCTTTTGTTATTGTTGTTGTTGCCTTTTTGTGCTTTGTATTGTTTTGTTTTTTGTTTTTGTTTTTTTAGGGACCATGGTTATTGTTTGGTTGTTGTCTTCATTGCTGTGGTGCTTTTCATTTTTTTTGGGGGGGGGGGGGTTTGGGCCACACCCATTTGACGCTCAGGGGTTACTCCTGGCTATGCGCTCAGAAATCGCCCCTGGCTTGGGGAGGACCATATGGGACGCTGGGGGATCGAACCGCGGTCCATCCTATGCTAGCACTTGCAAGGCAGACACCTTACCTCTAGCGCCACCTTCCTGGCTCCTGGTGTTTTTTGTTTGTTTGTTTGATTTTTTTTTTGCATTGTTGATATGTTTTTCTTCCTTTTGCGCTTTCTTTTCTTAGATTAATATTTATAGCCTCTAGAAGAACTCCTCTTGTTTTTTGCTTGTTTGATTTTTGCCCCCCCCCACCTTTTTCTTTTTCCTTTCCACATAACTTTACCATCTTGTTCTGCTTCACAAATTGAGGGGGAAATAATGGAGGGTACCAAGACCAAAGAGTCATATGAACATTGAGTAGAAATAAAAAATGATCAGACTTAAACACCAAATTCAAAGCCAATGACAACAGGATTGACACCCAATCTACAACAAACTAGACACGGAGGGGACCACTTATACTAGCAGCCTGGGGGGGGGGGTAAAGAAGGGGGCTATGCATGCTGGGAACAGGGGTGAAGGGAGGACAACATTGGTGGTGGGAATGCCCCTGATACAATGTCACTATGTAGTTAAAATATTACTGCAAAACATTTGTAATCCACTTTGGTCACTATAAAAATCATTTAAAAAATTCTATTCTCAATCTATGTTGCAAACAGGACAGTACTTCATGTACTATGTAATTTACTCAGCCTACACATAAAAACTAAAAGTGCTTTTAAATTTTCATCATTATCATTATTTTAGTTATCTAAAATGGTAGTTTCTTCCTCTTTCTCTTTCTTTCTTTCTTTCTTTCTTTCTTTCTTTCTTTCTTTCTTTCTTTCTTTCTTTCTTTCTTTCTTTCTTTCTTTCTTTCTTTCTTTCTTTCTTTTCTTTCTTTCTTTCTTTCTTTCTTTCTTTCTTTCTTTCTTTCTTTCTTTCTTTCTTTCTTTCTTTCTTTCTTTCTTTCTTTCTTTCTTTTCTTTCTTGCATTCTTTCTTTTTTCTTTTCTTTTTCTCTCCCACCTCTCTCTCCCTCACCCTCCCTTCTTCCTTCCTTTTTTCCTTCCTTCCTCCATCCCTTCTCCTCCCCTT